>NW_027521883.1:0-45983 GCF_052094955.1 Ictidomys tridecemlineatus | reverse complement strand
TCTGAGCAATATACTACAAGAAGAGGAATTGAAAAATAGTGCCCAAAACTAACAACAAGAGGTATCTCAGTAAAGGAGGAGGAAAATAACCAAAAAAGTAAAACTAGCCAAACTAAAATAAATAAATAAAGAAGCATGACTGGAAGTACAAATCATATCTCAATTGTAACTTTAAATGTTAATGGCCTAAACTCACCAATCAAGAGACATAGGCTAGCAACCTGGATCAAAAAAACAAATCCAACAATATGCTGCCTTCAGGAGACTCATATGATAGGAAAAGACATACACAGGCTGAAGGTAAAAGGTTGGGAAAAATCATACCACTCACATGGCCCTCGGAAGCAAGCAGGAGTGGCCATACTCATATCAAATAAAATCAACTTCAAACCTAAGTTAATTAAGAAGGATAAAGAAGGACACTATATACTGTTAAAAGGGACCATCCACCAACAAGACATAACAATTATCAATTTGTATGCACCAAACAATGTAGCTGCAATCTACATAAATCAAACGCTCCTCAAGTTCAAGAGTCAAATAGACCATAACACAATAATTACGGGTGACTTCAACACACCGCTCTCGCCATTAGACAGATCCTCTAGACAAAAGCTGAATAAAGAAACTATAGAACTCAACAGCACAATCAATAACCTAGACCTAACTGACATATATAGAATATACCAACCATCATCAAGTGGATACACGTTCTTCTCAGCAGCACATGGATCCTACTCAAAAATAGACCATATATTATGCCATAAGGCAAATCTTAGTAAATATAAAAGTGTGGAGATAATACCATGCACCATATCTGACCATAATGGAATGAAATTGGAAATCAATGATAAAAAAAGGAAGGAAAAATCCTACACCACATGGAAAATGAACAATATGTTATTGAATGATCAATGGGTTACAGAAGACATAAAGGAAGAGATAAAAAAATTCTTAGAGTCAAATGATAATACAGACACAACATACCGGAATCTATGGGACACAATGAAAGCAGTTTTAAGAGGGAAATTCATATCCTGGAGTTCTTTCATCAAAAAAAGAAAAAACCAACAAATAAATGAATTCACACTACACCTCAAAAACCTAGAAAAGGAAGAACAAAACAACAGCAATTGTAGTAGAAGACAAGAAATAATTAAAATTAGAGCAGAAATAAACGAAATTGAAACAAAAAAAACCATTGAAAAAATTGATAAAACTAAAAGTTGGTTCTTTGAAAAAATAAATAAGATAGACAAGCCCTTAGCTATGCTAACAAAATGAAGAAGAGAGAGAACTCAAATTACTAATATACGGGATGAAAAAGGCAATATCACAACAGACACTACAGAAATACAGAAGATAATTAGAGAGTATTTTGAAACCCTATATTCTAATAAAATAGAAGATAGCGAGGATATCGATAAATTTCTTAAGGCATATGATTTGCCCAGATTGAGACAGGAAGACACACACAATTTAAACAGACCAATAACAAAGGAAGAAATAGAAGAAGCCATCCAAAGTCTACCAACCAAGAAAAGCCCTGGACCTGATGGGTATACAGCGGAGTTCTACAAAACCTTCAAAGAAGAACTAATACCAATACTTTTCAAACTATTTCAAGAAATAGAAAAAGAAGGAGCTCTTCCAAATTCATTCTATGAGGCCAACATCACCCTGAACCCAAAACCAGACAAAGACACTTCAAAGAAAGAAAACTACAGACCAATATCTCTAATGAACTTGGATGCAAAAATTATCAATAAAATTCTGGCGAATCGAATACAAAAACATATCAGAAAACTTGTGCACCATGATCAAGTAGGATTCATCCCTGGGATGCAAGGCTGGTTCAATATACGGAAATCAATACATGCTATTCACCACATCAATAGGCTTAAAGACAAGAACCATATGATCATCTCGATAGATGCAGAAAAAGCATTTGACAAAATACAACATCCCTTTATGTTCAAAACATTAGAAAAACTAGGGATATCAGGAACTTACCTCAACATTGTAAAAGCTATATATGCTAAACCTCAGGCTAGCATCATCCTAAACGGAGAAAAACTGAAGGCATTCCCTCTAAAATCTGGAACAAGACAGGGATGTCCTCTATCACCACTTCTATTCAATTTAGTTCTCGAAGTACTAGCCAGAGCAATTAGACAGACAAAAGAAATTAAAGGCATAAAAATAGGAAAAGAAGAAATTAAATTATCGCTATTTGCAGATGACATGATAATTTACTTAACAGACCCAAAAAGATCTACAAAGAAGCTGCTAGAGTTAATAAATGAATTCAGCAAAGTGGCAGGATATAAAATCAACACACACAAATCAAAGGCATTCCTGTATATCAGCAACAAAACCACTGAAATGGAAATAAGGAAAACCACTCCATTCACAATATCCTCAAAGAAAATAAGATACTTGGGAATCAACCTAACAAAAGAGGTGAAAGATTTATACAATGAAAACTACAGAACCTTAAAGAGAGAGATAGAAGAAGATCTCAGCAGATGGAAAAATGTACCCTGTTCATGGATAGGCAGAACTAACATCATCAAAATGGCGATATTACCCAAAGTTCTCTACAGGTTTAATGCGATGCCAATCAGAATCCCAAAGACATTTCTTGTAGAAATAGATAAAGCAATCATGAAATTCATATGGAAAAACAAAAGACCCAGAATAGCAAAAGCAATTCTAAGCAGGAAGTGTGAATCTGGAGGTATAGCGATACCAGAGCTCAAACTGTACTACAAAGCAATAGTAACAAAAGCAGCATGGTACTGGTACCAAAACAGGCAGGTGGACCAATGGTACAGAATAGAGGACACAGAGACTAATCCACAAAGTTACAACTATCTTATATTTGATAAAGGGGCTAAAAACATGCAATGGAGGAAGGATAGCATCTTCAACAAATGGTGCTGGGAAAATTGGAAATCCATATGCAACAAAATGAAATTGAATCCCTTTCTCTCGCCAGCCACAAAAGTTAACTCAAAATGGATCAAGGAGCTAGATATAAAAACAGAGACACTGCGTCTGATAGAAGGAAAAGTTGGCTACGATCTACATATTGTGGGGTCGGGCTCCAAATTCCTTAATAGAACGCCCGTAGCCCAAGAGTTAATGACAAGAATAAACAAATGGGACCTACTTAAACTAAAAAGTTTTTTCTCAGCAAGAGAAACAGTAAAAGAGGTAAATAGAGAGCCTACATCCTGGGAACAAATTTTTACCCCTCACACCTCAGACAGAGCCCTAATATCCAGAATGTACAAAGAACTCAAAAAATTAAACAATAAGATAACAAATAATCCAATCAACAAATGGGCCAAGGACCTGAACAGACACTTCTCAGAGGAGGACATACAATCAATCCACAAGCACATGAGAAAATGCTCAACATCTCTAGCAATCAGAGAAATGCAAATCAAAACCACCCTAAGATACCATTTCACTCCTGTAAGATTGGCAGCCATTATGAAGTCAAACAACAATAAGTGTTGGCAAGGATGTGGGGAAAAGGGCACACTTGTTCACTGCTGGTGGGACTGCAAAATGGTGAGGCCAATTTGGAAAGCAGTATGGAGATTCCTGGGAAAGCTGGGAATGGATCCACCATTTGACCCAGCTATTGCCCTTCTTGGACTATTACCTGAGGACCTTAAAAGAGCACACTATACGGATACGGCCACATCAATGATTATAGCAGCACAATTCACAATAGCTAGACTGTGGAACCAACCTAGATGCCCTTCAATAGATGAGTGGATAAAAAAATTGTGGCAGCTATACACAATGGAGTATTATGCAGCACTAAGAAACGACAAAATCATAGAATTTGCAGGGAAATGGATGGCATTAGAGCAGATTATGCTAAGTGAAGCTAGCCAAGCCCTAAAAAACAAATGTCAAATGTCTTCTTTGATATAAAGAGAGCCACTAAGAATAGAACAGGAAGGAAGAGCATGAGGAAAAGACTAACAGTAAACTAAGACGAATGGGGGGAGAGAAAGGAAGAGAGAAGGGAAAACATATGGAAATGGTAGGAGACCTTCAGTGATACACAAAATAATAAGAGGTTATGAGGGGCAAGGGGGTGGGGGGAAAAAGGGGAGAGAATTGAACAACAGCAGAGGAGGTAGAGAGGGATGTTGGGAGGGGAGGGGAGGGGAGGGGGGATAGTAGGGGATAGGAAAGGTAGCAGAATACAACAGTAACTAATATGCCATTATGTAAAAATGTGAGTATGTAACAGAAGTGAGTCTGTATTATGTATTTGGGGAGTTCAAAACCCAATTGAGTCGAATGTATGAAAGATGATATGTCTTGAGCTCTGTAATGTTTTGAACAACCAATAAAAAAAAAAGAGATCAGAGGTTGGAGACTGGGTTACAGATGGACTGTTACAGAGGCAGAGGTTGAAGATTTGGTGCAGGAGGTCTGTTGCAAAGAGAAGATGTTGGAGATTGGGGTGCAGAAGGACTGTTGCAGAGAGCAGTGTTTGTAGACTGTGTTTAAGAAAGACTCTTACAGAGAGCAGGTTTTGTAAATTGTGGTGCAGATGGACTGATACAGTAAGCAGAGTTTAGAGATTGGGGTGCAGAAGGACTGTTACAGAGAGCAGAGTTTTGAGAATGGGGTGTAGAAGAATCCTTGCCGAAAACAGAGATTTCAGACTGAGGTGAATGAGGACTGTTGCAGAGAGCAGAGTTTTGAGACTGAGGTGCAGAAAGACTGTTACAGAGAGCAGAGATTGGAGACTGGGGTGCAGAAGTACCGTTACAAAGAGCAGATTTTTGAGAGTGGAATACAGGAGGACTGTTACAGAGAGCAGAGGTTGGAGACTGGGTTGGAGAAGGACGGTTGCAGAAAGCTGAGGAAGGAGACTGGGGTACAGAAGGATCGTTGGGGAGAGCAGAGTATTGAGACTGGTGTGCAGAAGGACTGTTACAGAGAACAGAGTTTGGAGAAGGGGTGCAGAAAGACTGTTGCACGAAGCAGAGGTTTGAGACTTTGGTGCAGAAGGACTGTTGCAGACAGCAGAGTTTGGAGACTGAGGTGCAGAAGGACTGTTACAGAGAGCAGAGGTTGGAGACTGGGGTGCTGATGGACTGATAAAGAAAGTAAAGGTTAAAAGCTGGGGTGCAGAAGGACCGTTACAGAGAGTAGATTTTAAAGACTAAACTACAGGAGGACTGTTACAGGGAGCAGAGGTTGGAGACTGGGGTGCAGAAGGACTGTTTCAGAGTGAAGAGTTTAGAGATTTGGGTGCACAAGGATCATTTAAGAGAGCAGAGTTTTTAGACTGAGGTGCAGAACGACTGTTGAAGAGAGCAGATGTTGGAGACTGGGGTGCAGAAGGACTTTTTTAGAGAGCAGATGTTGGAGACTTCGGTGCAGAAGGATTGTTACAGAGAGCAGAGGTTGGATACTGGGGTTCAGAAGGACCATTTCAGAGATCAGAGTTTGGGAACTGAGGTGAAGAAGTCTCCTTGCAGAGAGTACAGTTTTCAGACTAAGGTGCAAAAGGACTGTTGCAGAGAGCAGATTTTGGAGACTGGGTGAAGAAGGTTCGTTGCAGAGGGAAGCGGTTGGAGACTAAGGTGCAGAAAGACTGTTGCAGATAGCAGAGGTTGGAGCTGGGGTGTAGAAGGACTGTTGCAGGAACAAGAATTTGAGACAGCGGTTCTGAAGGACTGTTGCAGAGAGAAGAGTTTGGAGACTGAGAAGCAGAAGGACTGTTACAGAGAGTAGAGTTTGGAGACTGAGGTACAGAAGGATTGTTACAGAGAGCAGAGGTTGGAGACTGGGGTGCAGAAGGACTGTTGCAGATAGCAGAGGTTGAAGACTGGGGTGTAGTAGGACTTTTGCAGGCAGCAGAGATTGGAGACTGGAGTGCAGAAGGACTTTTGCAGAGACCAGAGTTTGGAGACTGAGGTACAGAAGGACATTTACAGAGAGCAGAGTTTGGAGACTGGGGTGCAAAAGGATCATTGCAGAGAGAAGAGGTTGAGGACTGGGGTGCAGAAGGACTGTTGCAGACAGCAGTGGTTTGAGACTGGGTTGCAGAAAGAATGTTACAGAGAGTAGAGTTTTGAGACTGAGGTGCAGAAGGTTCGATGCAGAGAGCTGAGTTTGGAGACTGAGGTGCAAAAGGACTGTTGCAGAGAGCAGAGGTTGGAGACTGAGGTGCAAAAGGACTGTTACAGAGAGTAGAGGTGGGAGATTTGGGTGCAAAAGGCCTGTTACAGAGAGCAGAAGTTGGAGACTGTGGTCCAGAAGGTTCATTGTAGAGAGCAAAATTTTGAGACTGTGGTGCAGAAGGATTGTTTTAAAGAACAGAGGTCGGAGACTGGGGTGCAGAAGGATTGTTGAAGAGAGCAGAGGTTGGAACTGGGTTGCAGAGGGACTGTTGCAGAGAGCAGCGGCTGGACACTGGGGTGTAAATGGACTGTAGTGGAGAGCACAGGTTCACATTGGGGTGCAGAAGGACTGTTTAAGAGAGCAGAGGTTGGAGACTGGGTTACAGAAGGACTGTTACAGAGGCAGAGGTTGAAGATTTGGTGGAGAAGGTCTGTTGCAGAGAGAAGATGTTGGAGAATGGGGTGCAGAAGGACTGTTGCAGAGACCAGAGTTCGTAGACTGAGGTGAAGAAAGACTCTTACAGAGAGCAGGTGTTGGAAATTGTGGTGCAGATGGACTGATACAGTAAGCAGAGTTTGGAGACTGGGGTGCAGAAGGATTGTTGCAGAGAGCAGAGTTTGTAGACTGAGGTGCAGAAGCACTGTTACAGAGAGCAGAGGTTGCAGAATGGGGTGAAATGACCTGTTACAGAGAGCAGAGGTTGGAGACTGGGGTGCAGTAGGACTGTTACAGAGAGCAGAGTTTTGAGATTGGGGTGCAGAAGGATCCTTGCCGAGAACAGAAATTTGAGACTGAGGTGCAGAAGGACTGTTGCAGAGAGCAGAGTTTGGAGACTGAGGTGCAGAAGGATTGTTACAGAGAGCAGAGATTTGAGACTGGGGTGCAGAAGGACCGTTACATGGAGCAGATTTTTGAGAGTTCACTACAGGAGGACTGTTACAGAGAGCAGAGTTAGGAGACTGAAGTGGAGATGGACTGTTGCAGAGAGCCGAGGAAGTTGACTGGGGTGCAGAAGTATCGTTGGGGAGAGCAGAGTATTGATACTGGTGTGCAGAAGGACTGTTACAGAGAACAGAGTTTGGAGAAGGGGTGCAGAAGGACTTTTGCGCAGAGAAGAGGTTTGAGACTTTGTTGCAGAAGGACTGTTGCAGACAGAAGAGTTTGGAGACTGAGGTGCAGAAGGACTGTTACAGAGAGCAGAGGTTGGAGACTGGGGTGCAGATGGACTGATACAGAAAGTAGAGGTTAGAGACTTGGGTGCAGAAGTACCGTTACAGAGAGCAGATTTTCGAGACTACACTACAGGAGGACTGTTACAGGGTGCAGAGGTTGGAGACTGGGGTGGATAATGACTGTTTTGGAGTGCAGAGTTTGGAGACTGGGGTGCACGAGGATCGTTTCAGAGAGCAGAGTTTTTAGACTGAGGTGTAGAACGACTGTTGCAGAGACAAGATGTTGGAGACCGGCGTGCAGAGAGCAGATGTTGGAGGCTGGGGTGCAGAAGGATTGTTACGGAGAGCAGAGGTTGGATACTGGGTTTCAGAAGGACTATTGAAGAGATCAGATTTTGGGAACTGAGGTGAAGAAGAATCGTTGCAGAGAGCAGAGTTTTCAGACTGAGGTGCAGAAGGACTGTTGCAGAGAGCAGATGTTGGAGACTGGGGTGAAGTAGGTTCCTTGCAGAGAGCAGAGGTTAAAGACTAAGGTGAAGAAGGACTGTTGCAGATAGCAGAGGTTGGAGACTGAAGTGTAGAAAGACTGTTGCAGAGAAAAGAATTTGAGACAGCGGTTCTGAAGGGCTGTTGCAGAGAGCAGAGTTTGGAGACTGAGATGCAGAAAGAGTGTTACAGAGAGTAGAGTTTGGAGACTGAGGTACAGAAGGATTGTTACAGAGAGCAGATTTTGGAGACTGGGGTGCAGAAGGACTGTTGCAGATAGCAGAGTTTGGAGACAGGGGTGTAGAAGGACATTTGCAGGCAGCAGAGGTTGGAGACTGGGGTGCAGAAAAACTTTTGCAGAGAGCAGAGTTTGGAGACTGAGGTACAGAAGGACTGTTACTGAGAGCAGAGGTTAGAGACTGGTGTGCAGAAGGACTGATACAGAAAGTAGAAGTGTTAGACTGGGGTGCAGAAGGATCCTTACTGAGAGCAGAGGTTGGAGATAGCAGTACAGAAGGAATGTTACAGAGAGCAGAGGTTGGAGACTGGGGTGGAGAAGGACTGTTTCAGAGAGTAGATGTTGGATACTGGGGTGCAGAAGAACTGTTGCAGAGAGCAGAATTTGGAGACTTAGGTGCTAAAGGACTCTTGCACACAACAGAGGTTGGAGAATGGGGTGCAGAAGGACCGTTGCAGAGAGCAGAGTTTGGGAGACTGCAGTACAGAAGGACAGTTGAGAGGTGAGATGAAGTACAGAAGGACTGTTGAGAGGTGAGATGAAGAAGGAGTGTTACAGAAAGCAGAGTTTGTAGTCTTGGGTGCAGAAGTATCATTGTGCAGTGCAGAGTTTACAGACTGAGGTGAAGAAGGACTGTTTCAGAGAGCAGATGTTGGAGACTGGGGTGCAGAAAGACTTTTGCAGAGAGCTTAGCTTGGAGACTGGGTTGCAAAAAGATCATTGCAGAGAGCAGAGGTTAGAGACTGGAGTGCAAAATGATTGTTACAGAGAGGAGAGGTTCGAGAATGGGGTGCAGAAGGAGGATTGCAGAGAGTAGAGTTTGGGGAATGATGTACAGAAAAATTGTTACAGAGAACAGAACTTGGAGACTGGGGTGCAGAAAGACTGTTGCAGAGATCAGAGGTTGGATACTGGGGTGCAGAAGGACTGTAGCAGAGAGCAGAGGTTGGAGACTGGGGTGTAGAAGGACTGTTGCAGAGAGCAGACGTTGAAGACTGGGATGCGGAAGGATCGTTCCAGAAAGCTGATGTTAGATACTGGGTTATAATAAGACGTTTGCAGAGAGCAGAGGTTAGAGACTGGGGTGCAGAAGTACTGTTGCAGAGAGCAGTGGTTGGAGACGGAGTTGGAGAAGGATCATTGCAGAGAGAAAAGGTTGGAGACTGGGGTGCATTAGGCCTGTTACAGAGAGCAGAGTTTGGAGACTGTGGTGCAGAAGACCTGTTACAGAGAACAGAGGTTGGAGACTGGTGTGCCAATGGATTGTTACAGATAGAAGAGAATGGAGGATGAGGTGCAGAAAGATTGTTACAGAGAGCAGAGATTGGAGACTGTAGTTCAGAAGAACTCTTACAGAGTGCAGAGGTTGGAGACTGGGGTGCAGAATGATCATTGAGGAGAGCAGAAGATGGATTATGAGGGTCAGAAAGATCGTTGCAGAGAGCAGAGGTTTCAGACTGTGGTGCAGAAATATCATTACAGAGAGCAGAGGTTGGATACTGTGGTGCAGAACGACAGTTACAGAGAGCACCGATTGAGACTGGGGTGCAGAAGAAATGTTGCAGAGAGCAGAAGTTGGAGACTGGGTTGCAGAAGGACTCTTACTGAATGCAGAGGTTGGAGACTTGGTGAAGAAGAAGTGATACAGAAAGCTGACATTGGAGACTGGGGTGCAGAAGGACCGTTACAGAGAGCAGAGTTTTGAGACTGCAGTACAGAAGGACTCTTACAGAGAACAGAGTTACGATACTGGTGTGCAAAAGGACTGATCCAGAAAGCATAGGTTAGAGAATGGGGTTCAGAAGGCCTGTTACAGAGAGCAGCGGATGGAGACTGAGGTGCTGAAGGTTCATTACAGAGAGCAGAGGTTGGACACTGAGGTGCAGAAGTACTGTTACAGAGAGGAGCGGTTGGAGACTGGGGTGCAGAAGGATTCTTAAAGGGAGCAGAGGAAGGAGACTGGGGTGCAGAAGGACAGTTGCAGAGAGCAGAGAATGGAGACTGAGGTGAAGAAGGATCATTGCAGAGAGAAGAGGTTTGAAACTGGGTTGCAGAAGGCCTGTTACAGAGTGCAGAGTTTGGAGAGTGGGGTGCAGAAGGTTTGTTACAGAGAGCAGAGGTTGGAGACTAATGTTCAGAAGAATCGTTTCAAAGAGCAGAGGTTGGACACTGGGGTGCAGAAGGACCGTTACAGATTGCAAAACTTAAAGATTGAGGTGGAGAAGGATCTTGCAGAGAGCAGAGGTTGAAGACTAAGATGCAGAAGGATAGCTACAGAGATCAGAATTTGGAGACTTGGGTGCAGCAGGACAGTTACAGAGAGCACAGTTCGGAGACTGGGGTTCAGGAGAAATGTTGCAGAGAGCAGAGTTTTGAGACTGGGGTGAAGAAAAACTGTAGCGGAGAGCAGAGGTTGGAGACTGGAGTGCAGAAGGACTGTTGCAGAGAGCAGAAGTTGGAGACTGGGATGCAAAAGTATCCTTGCAGAGAGCAGTGGTTGGAGACTGGAGTGTATAAGGACTGTTGCAGAGAGCAGAGCTTGGAAACTGGGGTGCAGTTGGACTGTTCCAGAGAGCAGAGGTTAGAGACTGAGGTGCAGAAGGACTGTTACAGAGAGCACAGGTTAGAGACTGAGGTGCAGAAAGATCATTTCTTAGAGCAGAGATTTGAGACTGAGGTGGAGAAAGACTTTTAGAGAGAGGAGATGTTGGAGACAGGGGTGCAAAAGTATTATTACAGAGAGACAAGGAAGAAGACTGGGGTGCAGAAAGATCGTTGCAGAGAGCAGAGGTTAGAGAATGAGGTGAAGAAAGATCGCTGCAGAGAGCAGATGTTGGAGCCTGGGGTGCAGAAGGACTGATACAGATAGCACAGTTTATAGACTGGGGTGCAGAAGGATATTATAGAGAGCAGAGTTTGGAGACTGAGGTGCAGAAGGACTGTTACAGAGAGCAGAGTTTGGAGACTGTGTCGCAGAATGATTGTTGCAGATAGCAGAGTTTTCAGACTTCGGTGCAGAAGGACTGTTGCAGAGAGCAGATGTTTGAGAGTGGGGCGCAGAAGAACTCTTTCAGAGAGCAGAACTTGGAGAATGGAGTGCAGAATGATTCTTTCAAGGTGCAGAGGTTGGAGCCTGGGGTGCAGAAAGCCTGTTACAGATATCACAGTTTGAAGACTGGTGTGCAGAAGGATATTATAGAGAGCAGAGGTTGGAGTCTGAGGTAAAGTAGGACTGTTACAGAGAGCAGAGTTTGGAGACTGGGGTGCAAAAGGACTATTAAAGAGAGCACAGGTTAGAGACTGAGGTGCAGAAAGGTCATTTCTGAGAGCAGAGATTTGAGACTGAGATGCAGAAAGACTTTTAGAGAGAGGAGGTGTTGGAGACAGGGGTGCAAAAGTATTATTACAGAGAGACGAGGAAGGAGACTAGGGTGCAGAAGAATTGTTGCAGAGAGCAGAGGTTGGAGAATGAGGTGCAGAAAGATCGCTGCAGAGAGCAGAATTTGTAGACAGGGGTGCAGCAGGACAGTTACACAGAGCAGAGGTTGGAGACTTAGGTGCAGAATGATCGTTGCAGAGAGAAGAGGTTAAGAATGAGGCTTAGTAGGACTGTTACAGAGAGCAGAGTTTTGAATATGAGGTGCAGAAGGCCTGTTACAGAAAGCAGAGGTTGGCAATTGAGGTGAAGAAGAACCGTTATAGAGAGAAGAGGTTGGAGACTGCGGTACAGAAGGACTGTTAGAGAGAGCAGAGTTTGGAGACTTTGGTGCAGAAGGACCGTTGTAGAGAGCAGACGTTGGAGACTAGGGTACAGAAGGACTGTTAGAGAGAGGAAAGGTTGGAGAAAGGAATGCAAAAGGATCTTACACAGAGTAGAGTTTGGAGACTGGGGTGAAGAAAGACTGTTACAGAGAGCAGAGATTAAAGATTGAGGTGCAGAAACCCTGTTACAGAGAACAGAGGTTGGATACTGAGGTGCAGAAGGACTGTTACAGAGAGAAGAGGTTGGAGACTGAGGTGCAGAAGGATTGGTACAGAGAGAAGAGGTTGGAGACTGAGGTTTAGAAGCACTGTTACAGAGAGCAGAGGTTAGAGTCTGTGGTGCAGAAGGATATTTGCAGAGAGCAGAGGTTGGAAACTGAGGTGCAGAAGGATTATTGCAGACAGAAGAAGTTGGAGACTGAGATGCAGAAGGATCATTACAGAGAGCAGAGGTTGGAGACTGGGATCAGAAAGACAGTTAACGAGAGCACAGTTTGGAGACTAGGGTGTAGAAGAAATGTTGCAGTGAGAAGAGATTGGAGACTGGGGTGCTGAAGGCCTGTTACAGAGAGCAGATGTTGGAGCCTGGGGTGCCGAAGGACTGATACAGATAGCACAGTTTATAGATTGCGGTGCAGAAGGATATTATAGAGAGCAGAGTTTGGAGACTGAGTTGCAGAAGGACTGTTACAGAGAGCAGATTTTGGAGACTGTTGCAGAATGATTGTTGCAGAGAGCAGAGTTTTCAGACTTCGGTGCATAAGGACTGTAGCAGAGAGCAGATGTTTGAGAGTGGGGTGCAGAAGGACTCTTTCAGAGAGCAGAACTTGGAGAATGGAATGCAGAAGGATTCTTGCAGGGTGCAGAGTTTGAGACTGGGGTGCAGAAGGCCTGTTACAGATATCACACTTTGGAGACTGGTTTGCAGAAGGATAATATAGAGAGCAGAGTTTGGAGACTGAGGTTCAGAAGGACTGTTACAGAGAGCAGAGGTTGGAGACTGGGGTGCAGAATGAGTGTTGCAGAGGGCAGAGTTTTAAGACTGAGGTGCAGAAAGACTGTTGCAGAGAGCATATGTTCGAGAATGGGGTGCAGAAAGAGTGTTTCAGAGAGTAGAACTTGGAGACTGGGGTGGAGAAGGATTGTTGCAGGGAGCAGAGGTTGTAGACTGGGGCGCTGAAAAACTGTTATAGGGACCAGAGGTTTTTGACTGGGTTCAGAAGGCCTGGTACAGAGAGCAGAGCTTTGAAACTGTGGTGCAGAATGATTTTTGATAGCACAGTCCATCAGGCCCTCTCTTCTCACCCTGCTCTCTTTTGGCTTTATGAGCACCTGTGACTTCCACAGTCACTCTAAGCGATTACTCCCAGGCCTATCTCCTGGGAACCTGTCCCGCTGCCTCCTGGAATCTCCTCGGAGAGACCACGAGGGTTCCCAGACTCCAGGCCCAACCTCCTTCCCTCCTTTTCTCTCCCCAGACACGATCCTTCTCATTTTTTTATGTTTTAATGAGTGATCCCACTGCCACTCATCTACCCCACAGACCAGGTGCCCTCTAGTGTCCTCGTCACCAGGTCTTTAAAGTGCTCCACCCAGGGCTCCTCTTCAGAGCTTTTCCCCAAGCTCCAAATGTCACATATTCAGTTACCAGATATTTCCTTTTAATCTTGTTTTGGCACCCGATTACTCTCCAAGACTACATGAAGGTATTCTAACAAAAGCACATGGACTGTAGGGACTATTAAGGCTTAGAAATAAGGTATCCCCCCACCAAAAGCTCAGGGTCAGCCACAGTAGCAGTGTTCAGAGGTGAAATGATCAGACTGTGAGACTTGTGACCTAATCTGTGGATCCATCCATTTTCTGGGTTAATTATCTGAAAGGCCCACTGTACTGATAGGAGTGTGGGCAGGTGGATTGTGGCCGGGGACATACCCTGGGGAATCACATCTTGTCCCCTGCAAACTGTCTCCTCCTGTCCCCTTCCCCGCCCCAACCTTCTGGCTGCCATGAGCTAGGGACGCTTCCCCCCTTGTTCCCTTCCACCTTGGTGTCCCACCTCATCTCAGGCCGGAAGCAATGGGTCAGATGGCCCCAGACCAAACCTCCAAGCCAGGAGGCCAGAGTGCAGCTCCCCCTCCAGGTTGTTCTAGTCAGGCCTGTGGTAACTGTGGCAACGGTGGACTTACCCAAGGAGTAGGTGTTATGAGTGGATTGAACCCACAACCATTTCCTAAATCCACAGATTCTGTCATTTTCAGAGCTCAAGCCATTTCATTCTGGATGGCCTGTGTCCAGCCTGCCCTCACCTAGAATGCAGTCTACTAGTGATTATTGAGATTCTCCAGCCGTCCTGGTCCTGCCCATTTGCACACCACAGCTAGCTCCTAGGCAGCCAGACCCATGGACCTCCTGCTGCCCACTGAGGAGAGAAGAGAGATTTTCTGAGGAACCTGTTAGAAGTCCACTCTTATTTTTTTTAAAGACCACACTCACTGGGCATGTTTCAGGCAGTCCTTCACATGCGTCTTTGAGAAATCAGACTCACAATGATTTTTGTGATTCTCTCCCAGGCTCCAATAATCACCGCTCTACTCCCTACTTCTCTGAGATCAACTTTTTAGCTTCCAGAAAGTAGTGAAAAACTGCTATTTCTTTTTATGTGTCTGGCTTATTTCACTTAATATAATTTCTCCCATGAGCTAGTTTTTAATAGAAACTGCACAACAAATTCTTTTATGTCAGATTTAAATTTTATTCTGAAAAGATAATTCGAAATGGTCACATATGTTTATGTAGGAAAATGTTCATTAAAATATTTATACGACTGAAAATGATCTGAATGTTTAGCCAAAGGGGAAAGATTAAGTTTATTTAAGGGAGATGTAAGTTTATTCATCATCTCAAGAGATGCAGAAAAAAACATTTAACAAAATATAGCACCCCTACCTGTCAAAACAGTAGAAACACTAGGGACAGAAGGAACTTTGTAAAAGCATTGTCAAAGCTATCTATGCTAAACCCAAGGCAGCATCATTCTAAGTTGAGAAAGGTTGAAAGCATTCACTCTAAAAACTGGAAGCAGACAGGGTGCCCCCTTTTTCCTTAGTTCTATTCAACTTCATCCTTGAAATTGCCAGAGCCATTGGACAAAAGAAAGAAACTAAAGGTATACAAATAGGTCAAGAAGAATTCAAATCTCACTCTTTGCTCATAGTATCATGTCATATTCTTAATTTTTTTATTAGAGCATAATAGTTATACATAGAAGTTGGGTTGATTTGGAAAAGACCCTACGTGCATGGAATCTGATTTCCTCCATTCAGTCCCCACTCCCCATCTCCCTCCTATTCCCGCCTCCATTCTCCTTTCTCTACTGATCTTTCTTTGGGTCATTTATCTGTTAATTTCTGACTGGTGCTTTCTACATATACATACAGGTGCAGTCCCCTGTGGTAGACTTCCATGTGCACATAACATTATCTGCATAAAGACCTTTCACATTCCCTCCCTTCCCAAAACTCTCCGCCCTCTCATTCTCTTTCTACTCCACTGATCTTCCCTGTATACTTAAGATAGCCAGTCCAACCCCACTTCATCAACTGCTTTCCTCTATTTTGATCTGGCCCTGATAGTTTCAGCATTGTACAGAAATAGTTAACTTCTGCCTTTCTGAACACAGAGATCAAGATTGATGTAAAATGAGAAAAACTCTACATTGGAAAACACTGAAGGCAACACTGACTGCTTCTGCAGATGATGACTCTGCTTTGTAAATTTTTTTCTTAACATTTGCAATGAAAATGAACTTCTCCAAAAATCCTATGTTTACATAAAATGACAACAGGAGACAGAGATTACTGAGACAGTGAGAAATGACTTCACACCATGATGAGGTCGAATGCCTTTCTGTTGGATTCTAGCAATTCTCTGGTTACTCCCACCCACCATCACCCCTGCAAATTTGTGTGGCTCCATGGGTCATATTCCCTGAGACCAGTCCCACAGGTTATCAGTCTCCAGGATGATTTTCATTCGATATTATTTGCCATGTTGCTGCAGATTTACAAGCCTGTTTGGGGTGCTCTCAGTCCATTTTCATCATGGTTTCTTTTTTTATGTTTTGTAGCTATGGCAACATTGGAAATGAGCAATCAATCATTTGTCACTGAATTTATCTTCTTGGGATTTTCCAACAACTCCAACCTACAGGGCTGGTTCTTCCTGCTCTTTCTGGTCATTTACCTGACCACTCTCCTGGGGACCATGCTCATAATAGTGTCCACCAGGGTCAGTCCTGCTCTCCACACTCCAATGTACTTTTTCCTCAGCAATTTGAGCTTCTTGGACGTCTGCTACACATCCACCACCCTCCCAGTACTGCTGGTGAACTTCTTCTGGGAGAAGAAGGCCATTTCTTATGAGGGCTGCCTTTTGCAGATCTTCTTCTTGGTTACAAGAGCTGGCACAGAAGGCGTCTTACTGGCTGTGTGGCCAGTATGACTGCTGTGTGGCCACCTGCCGTCCTCCTCAGTACCCAGTCATCATGAGTGTGAAGGTCTGTGTTAGCCTGGTGACTGGGTCCTGTCTGTGAGGGCTGGTGAATTTGGTCACACACACGGTGCTGGCCATCACACTCACTCTGTGTGGGCCCCACCAGATCAGCCACTTTCTCTGTGACACCCTATTGCTCCTGAAGCTCTCCTGCTCAGACACCTCTGTCAACGAGTCTGTGCTCCACGTTGTCAGTGCCACCATGGGCCTTAGCCCCTGCCTCTTCACTGCAGGCTCCTACGCACTCATCATGGCTGCCATCCTGGGGATTCCCTCTGCCCAGGGCAGGAAGAAGGCCTTCTCCACATATGCGTTCCCACTCACTGTCATGATGGTATTCTATGGAACAGCCAACTTCAACTATGACAGGCCCAGAGAAGGCTGAACACGGACACCCTGGTCTCTGTGCTCTACTCTGTGGTGACCCCCATGTTAAAGCTCATCATTCACAGCCTGAGAAGCAACGAGCTCCAGAGTGCCCTGAGGAAGCTTGCTGAGAGACAGACTGAATAGTGAGATTAGAACTAGATGATGGTTTTATTCTAGGAAATGTCTTAGTTGTAAAAATACGTGAACTCTTCAGCAGCAATTACAAGAGCGCTCTCTCCATACACAGTGTCTCATGACCACTGTCTTGCCCCTCCAACCAGGGAAAGCACACTGTGCTAAGTATGTGACACATTGTGACACCTGGGTTCTCTAATCCACAGGTATTTCAGAATATTTTTATTACTTTTTTCTCCAAAAAAAGTCTATACCCAAAACAATCAATCTTTTTTCCCCCAATATTGCAGCTCTAGCCAACACTAGTGTATGTGAAGTGCTATATGAAATGAGATTTTGACTTGCATTTTCTTAATGAATCTTGATTCTAAGTTTTAAATAAACACCATTTCTGTGTGTCTCCTTCACATGTGGAAAGACCCATGTATACACTCGAGTTTCTGTGGATATTTTTAATGAAGTAATACCATATACGCCTTTTGGATCTGACTCCGTTCACTTAGGATGTTTGCAATTTTCAGTTATATTGTAGCTTGTATAAGTATTTTAGTTTATTCCTCCTTATTGTGACTGATTTCCATCTTATCAAAATGCCACATTACTTTGTTCATTTCCACTGGATAGTAATTTTTACTTTGTGTCTGTGTGGGTGTGGTACTGCAGATTTAACCCAGAGCCTCCTGCACACTAAACAATGTTCTACCACTAAGCCAAAGCCCAATGCTTTTAAAAATTTTGTTTTGAGACAGGGTCTTGTAAATTTGCCCAGGTTGTCCCTGAACTTGTAATCCTCCTGCCTCAGCTTGTTGAGTAGCTATATTACAGACCTGCCTGGTCAATTTCACTTTTTTACTAATATGAATAAGATTCGTGTATATAATATGAACATTATATATAATATGAACATTATATGAACATTCATGTACAAATCATTGGTGGACAACTTTTTTATTTATCTTGAGTTTGTAAGTAGGAGTGGAAGAGGTGGATCGTTATCTTAATATTTAACTTTCTGAAGAAGTTCCAGATCATTTTCAGACCAGTGGAACCAGCTTACCTTATTATTAAAAGTGGTGAATAAAGCTTCTGATTTCCTCACATCCTTAACAACACATCATTATCATTTATTTTTTGTGACAACCCTGAAATGTGTGAAGTGCTTCATCGAATGTACTTTAGCTTTGCCTTTCCCTGATGGCTAATAATTCTAAAATCTTTTAGAAGTACTGTTTTTTTTTCATTGTGAGAAAATATTTATTATTCCCTTATCTGACAAAGCACTTTGACAGAGAATACATAAATTAAATCTCACAATTCAACAATTTAAAAAATAAGAATTTTAAAAATGGACAACGTTCTTGAGCATTTAATTCACAAAAGAAGTAATTCAAGTATAAATGCTCAAACATCGTTAATAATTAGGGAAACAGGGGAAGGCAAATTGAAACCATATTAATGTATCATTTCATACCAAATATTGGTGAGTCTGGAACATCCAGAAATTTCACACAGAACTAATGGGAATATAAAATGGTTTTATCAATATGGAATACCACTTGGCCAATGTCTTAGGAAGCTAACTTTATCATTCAGGCAACTTTATCATTCAGCCCTTCTACTTGTAGGTACTTACCCAAAGGATCTAAAAACGTGTCACAAAATGAGTGAGAGTTTTGATAGAAGTTAGAATTTACTGGAAGAGGATATAAAGAATATTTCTTTTTTTTATTGGTTGTTCAAATCATTAGAAGGCTCT
This sequence comes from Ictidomys tridecemlineatus, assembly GCF_052094955.1. NCBI lineage: Eukaryota > Metazoa > Chordata > Mammalia > Rodentia > Sciuridae > Ictidomys > Ictidomys tridecemlineatus. The sequence goes on along the minus strand of NW_027521883.1, from coordinate 27,343 downwards.
TGACATATCATATTTCAAACATTAGTTTCAAGTGAGTTATGAACTCCCATTTTTACCACAAATACAGATTGCAGAATCACATCGGTTACACATACACATTTTTACATAATGCCATACTACTAACTGTTGTATTCTGTTATCTTTCCTATCCTCTACTATCCCCCCTCCCCCCCATTTCTCTTTTTATCCCGTCTACTGTAATTCGTTTGATCCAGCTATTGCCCTTCTTGGACTATTCCCTGAAGACCTTAAAAGAGCGTACTACAGGGATACTGCCACATCGATGTTCACAGCAGCATAATTCACAATAGCTAGACTGTGGAACCAACCCAGATGCCCTTCAATGGATGAATGGATTAAAAAAATGTGGCATTTATACACCATGGAGTATTATTCTGCATTAAAAAATGACAAAATCATGGAATTCGCAAGGAAATGGATGGCACTAGAACAGATTATGCTTAGTGAAGCTAGCCAATCCCTAAAAAACAAATACCAGATGTCTTCTTTGATATAATGAGAGCCACTAAGAATAGAGTAGGAAGGAAGAGCAGGAAGAAAATATTAACATTAAACAGAGACACCAGGTGGGAGAGAAAGGGAGAGAAAAGGGAAATTGCATGGAAATGGAAAGAGACTCTCATTGTTATAAAAAACTACATATAAGAGGTTGTGAGGGGAAAGGGGGAAAAAACAAGGAGAGAAACGAATTAGAAGTACTGTTAATGTGTCTCTTCTAAGCATGAGGAAAACCCCATTGTACTATGGGAAATTTTAAGTTTTAGAGACTTACCTCTTTATCTAATACTTCTATTTTCTTTTCTGCAGTAAAATACTACAAGACTTTCAAGCTTGTTGTCTTTTCTCCATCTGTGCCCAAAAGAGCTGTTTGATGACTCTTTTTTTTCCCTAATTTTAAACTCCATAGCAAACAATTTCTTCACCAGGTCATGAGCAGGATCATAAAATTAAGGGGCACGAAGTCATACAGGGTTTGGTAAGAAATCAGCCCTTAGCAGAAGTGCATCAGCTGAAGATAGTGGGGATGCTTCTAATACTGTGGTTCTGATATCTGTGCATCTGGCAAAGTATGTAACATGAAGGAAAAACTTCATATGCCGTGCGAAATCCATCCCAATAAGTGTACACCCACCCTGACCCTTTCTCTCCCTAGCTGGAAGGGAGGCAGTCTTGAGGTTTCAGCCACCCACAACTTCTTAGCAGAAATCTCACTCTGAACTTCGCTCACCCACATCCCAGAAGAGAGAGGATGCTGATCTTTTCGCTCCATGCTGGGAACAGGTGATTGCCAAGACATTAATGAATCCAACAGCGAATTATCTACTCTCCATTGTTGCAGTTGAACTCAAGCCATTGCCTTTGAGTTGTGTTTGCACACTAAGGAGTCCCAGAGCAGCTGAAGAGGAAAGGCTCGATTCATATTCCAAACAGGTCAGCAACAGACCTCTATAAATGTCCATCACAGGAAAATGAATTGTGAGAAATCAGAGGATTTTGACTCCTTCATGAGGCCACAGATATGCGACAGGCAACTTTCAGAATAACAGGTCCGTCTAGTGGTGAATGGAGACCAACAGCCAGTTTTGCCAAGAGCTTTCTTTGCAGCCCAGGTGCTAGTATGGAGAGCAGCAAGGGCCACACCAAAACCAGAAATCTATGCCTCTCCGTGAGAGTTGCTGGTAAGTAGTTTATTTACCATCACAATTTTCAAAAACACTATTCCAGAATCAGGATATACCTACACCTTAAAAACATATTACAGAATATTGTGCATATTTTCATTACCATTTTGATGGCATTTATGTAATGACCTATCGTAGCACCTTTCCGATGTGTGTCTAAGTTTCCACAATACTACTTGTATTGCCAGAGTAGAAATAACTTCAGAGGTTATCACAAAACCTGAGCGATTTAGCATGATGCCTCCAGTACTGGAAGAAAACCCCAAACATAACCAGAAACCCTGGGATGCCTAAATTCCTTATGTGAGATGGTGTGTGTGGAAAATTACTTATGGTAAACAATAGATAAAGCTAAGTGTTAATCCTCTGCTTTTGATGAGCAGGACAGAAAGGAATAATTTTTAGGGAGAAAGTATAGGGACACATTTCCATTATGATACAATATAGCATAACAATAGACCTACCAAAATATCTGTTTAAATAAAAATCATTATTGTAGAAGAAGTTATGTTTAGAAATGTATTCATTCACTAACTAGTTGTTTTTATCTTTATCTTACAACACATGAATGCTTGGGGAGGGGAGTTGCAAGCAATTAATTAACGGTAATTAATCCCTGAAGCTTGTGAGTAATCTACTTTATACACAACCCCCCCTTCTTTAGGAATATTATATTTTGGGGTCAGTCATAAGTGACTTCATTCTCCGTCACGTGACTTTGAGATGAGTGATTGGGAAAGAAAGATGCAGAGCTGCTTGTTCTGTGGGAACTGAGCCTATGGTCTCCATAAGGGATATGTTTAGGAGACAGGAGACACTGAGTTCCTCAGAAGCCGCTGGGCTATGCTGCCTCACTTATGCCCACAGAGGCTTTATTTTTCTCAGCAAGATATCTGCACCAGAACCACTGAACAGAAATGTCCTCTCGCCTCTGTCAAGTCTCTGTTAGATCTTTTAGGTCCCACACAGTACCGTCTTTAAACAATCTTTTAAAAACTCTGCTCCATGGATGTACTTGACAGACCTTCTTCATTCTTCAAACCTTTACTGAGTGCACATTTACACAAGGTGTTGCCCTAGTGTTTAGAACACAAATGAGAGTCCCAACTAGGACCAGGAGGAGCACATATTCAAAATGGAATGAGGTACTTTGACAAGTATTAAGTGCTCCATTCCCAGAGCTGCCCAAGCAAACACTAAGGGAAAATAATAATTTGTAGATTACATAGAATTGTTACCAAATTTCCTGCACATATTGAGTTCATCTTCCCATTAGACTGTAAGTTGGTTGAAGGACAGTGTCGGAGACCATCTCCAACAGGGGGTCTCAGGAGACGAACGGATACTGAGGAGTCGGCGAAAGAGGGGGTGGAGAAACAACACAGACACCAAAGTGAAGGTGTTGATCCCAATCTTTACTTGTGCAGTTGATCATATATACTTTTCATTTGGACAGGCTTACAGTACTTTGTGGTTACAAAACAGGAATCATTATTCAAACAAAACAAAATATTACATAGCTACAATTAGAATAGAAGAATATATCTTGGCTTATGCATAAGCAAGCATTTGTACTTTCAGTTCAAGTTTTGCTTTGAGCTGTTTCTGCTTAGTTAACTTTTAATAATAGTTACAAATGTCCCAAACTATTGGCCTATACCTTGACTATTCTTTCTTGACTTACTGACTGGAACCGGTGCCATGGTTATGGCAAGTAGTTGATTTGTTATTACTTGTAATCAACAAAAGTATGAGCACAAACCATTGTGCACAGGAACAAGAACAAGTTGCCCAGTACTAAGCACTAATCTATCTTCTTAACATTAATTTTCCTTCTCTAGATTTTAATTTAATTTCTCAAAAACTTCCTTGACAGGAATACAGGGGAGTTTTTCTTTAGACATTAACAATTTACACTCCACAGCTGAATCATTGCATTTAGAGCAAACAGATCTATGCTTTAGAAGTAGTTGCATTAATTGGGAAAGTCATGATTTTTCCTTTATACTTAATGGTCATATGAGAAATCAAAACTATACTTATTAAAGGAATACAAAAACAAATCAGCCCATTCCCAGAAACATACTGCGCTCCTCCAGAGAATGGACGCCTTGTGCCATCCACCTCAGTAGGGCCTTGCCATTGCCTGAGTCAGGGAAGGGGCGCAGCAGGACAGGGATCAGATCTTATCCTCTTTTGAGTTTCTTAGTAGATCTGGCTTAGGACTAAATTAGACCCTGTATAGGAACAAAATTGGATTGAATTGAAACTAACCACTACCAAGAAAAGAAATTTTAAAATCCTAAATGGAAAAGAGAATTTTTTATTTTGAAGAATTTTATAACTAGAAGGCTCTGACATATTGTAAGAGGTAATAATTTGTCTTCCCTTTCCCATTTATGCTAGAAGAAGCACAGGTGAAATAAAAAGAACTGAAAGAGCTGGCACAGTGGTGCACGCCTGTAACCCAGCAGCTCAGGAGGCTGAGGCAGGAGGATAGTGAGTTCAAAGGCAGCCTCAGCAAAAACAAGGCACCAAGAAACTCAGTGAGACCCTGTCTCTAAATAAAATATAAAATAGGGCTGGGGATGTGGCTCAGTGGTCAAGCCCCTGAGTTCAATCTCCAGTAACTGCCCCCCTACACCCCGGCCCCCCAAAAAAAGAACTGAAAGAGATGTTAAATGCTGTATTGACTGCTGAATCTCCAAGACAGGAGGGAGGATTTTTCCTGGTGAATTTGTTAAGATTTTAAACCTACCAGTTAGGGGTAAGGGCATCCCTGCATGTTAGGTGAAAGAGCCCAGCCTCTCCCAAAGTGTGTCCTTGGACCAGCATCACTGGGAACACTTGGAACTCACTGACTGAGGCCAACTGTTCTGCACAATGACCTCTGATCTTTCCCTCGGCTCCAAGCACCCACACCACATGGAATAATATGAGGACAACTCTGGGCCAGGCCAGATAGCTCATAGATTTCACAGTAATAAATTCACATTGCCACAAGCACCTTAAATCATTCAGATATTTTTTCTGAATAAATTGACCTTGTACTGTGTGTGTGTGTGTATGTGTGTGTGTGTGTGTTTGTGTGTGTGTGTGTGTTTTAAGCAATTTACTGGGCAACATGTAAATTGGATTTAAAAATTTTAATCATTGCTTGTGCTATTGAGATCAAATAGAAATCATTGTTTCCCTGATGTGAATAAGGGTTTTCATGATCACATCATTCTTCCTCGTTTTTGTAATGCCCATTTTGTTTTCATTTTAGGAAATGAATCCATAAGGTTAGTCAGCAAAACATTTCATTTATTGCCAAAGGAATAAAAAAGTTCTTCTTTTAAGACTCTAGACTTATTTATTTTATTTTGTTTATATTTAGATTTTAAAATTAGTTGTGCTCAACTGAAGCACCGACTTTTTATTGAAATTTAAATACTTTAAGCTTCCTAAGGCTCTGAGATTTGGAATTTTAATGAAAGCTGTGTTGGCCTATTAATCATGTGCAATGAATTATTAGAACCAAAGACAAGAATGTCTGGGCATTGAAGATAATAAGACAGTTTACTAATATATGGTGTTATCATCAGGTAACAAAGTATCACTACAAATAAGAGTTATTACATGCTAAATTTTCTGAGTCAATTTCTTTTTTGGTTTCTTAAATCATAATTGTTAATACATATTAAATGTACAAATTAATGTACATTATGTAAATTAAAAGGATTCATTGATGCTTCCCTACTTGCATTAATATATTGTGCATTAATTTCAATTCTTTTTTCTGTAAAATGGGGATAATAAGACCTTTACAATAGCAGTATGCACAACTTCAGAGATTGTATTTTAAAATCCCTGAACATTTACGTTTAGTTTTCTCTTTTACACATCCACAGACCATGTACCAATTTCCCATAGTAAAATCTGTTGGAACTGCCTTCTATGTGGAATTTTATTTGTTTTTCTGAAAACATCTAGACATCTACCTATAAAAGAGATTGTCATATTGATCTTTTTGATACGGGGAGTTAAAAGAAAGTACATGTCACTGATTTCTAAATGACTTGAAGTTCATCCAGGTAGTTGATAGAGAAAACAGAGAACATAAGAAATGTCAAGTACATGTAGCTTCTTGCTCCATTTCAAAGTTGATTTATTGTAAATCAATGCTAATAAGGTAAACTCTTGTTTAAGGAAATTATTTAGAGAAAGCGATACCTACAACTGACCTAGATAGTGTGGTGTTTTTACTCATTTCTGGATAAACTTTTACTACAATTTTCGTGAACACCAAGTATCACAAGAATCCCAACTTTCTCTATTTCCTTCTCTACTTTCTCTATTATCCTGGGGGATTTCATATTCACCCTTTGCTGTAACAGTTGCCTTCAAGACAATGACTCCCAAATCCACACCTGCAGTTCTAGGCTGTCTGTGAAGGGCATTTCCACGTGATTATCCCACAGATAACTCACATTCAGAATTACTCAAATAAAATCCACCAAAGCCTCCTCTACATCTGCTATTCCTCACATATTCCTGTTTTCCTGAGTGATCCCACCAGCTAGCCAGCCTGCCCAAAATGATTTGTTGTCTTTACCGTGTCCTCTTCAACTAGGAGTTTAAAGTTCTTTATATCCTTCTCCATGAGGGCTTCAGAGATTTTCTCCCTCCTTAAACACAGCACGTCTTCAGATACAGACCACTTCATTTTGATCTTGTTTTAGCGCTCAGATCACTCTTTTGAACTAAACAGGTGTGTCTAAATCCTGGGGAACCAGGTTTCACAGTTATCCACCCCTGCTCCTTGGACTCACATGCACAATTCCATGAGTGGGTCTATCTGCATATTCTAGACCTATAGATCTGATGATTTTCAAAAACCCAGTCTATCTCCCTCCAGATGTTCCTGTTTTCAATCTGCACTCACCTGAAAGAGACTTATGGTCCCCTATTGTTGATATTCTGCAATCATTGATGTCCATGCTCATACCCAAGTCTGGCTTCCAGAGACACACCTGGGCTCTCTCACCCATGGCATGGTGGGGGGTGGTACGTTTTCCGAGGTTTCTATTGCCAAGTACCTTGCTTAAAAATCAGACCTGACACAACTTCACACAGCCTAGTCCCGGCCCCATAGGCTGATACCCTGCCACCTCCCCTTAAGTAGCAGGCTCCTCAGAATTACCCAGGGCTTGGCAGCATCCACTGGTACTATCCCACAAGCCCCTTGAAGCCTAGCTGGAGTTTCCATAGCAACAAGGTACATCTCTATGGAAATGGGTTCCCTCCTCCCGCTCCAGTGTGATGCAGCTCTCAGAGGAGCTCAATAGTGAGGGTCTTTCCATTTATAGCAAGTAGGATAGCCAAGTGTTCTGAGCTTGCTGAGCCTTAGATGGCAGATTCCTGCTATATTCTTTGAGATTTCTGCCATCAATGTTGCCTGAGATGCCAACTTGCCATCCCACTAACTATAAGACAGTGTTCTCAGTCAAGAACAATTCCAATACCAACAACACACACACACACACACACACACACACACACACACACATGCACACGCCCATCCATCATGGTGAGCAAGGCTTTGTATCTGTGATACATACCGAATGCACCCACCAATCACATTCACTGCTTCAAACAGATCGTGATCAGGAAACAACTGATGTCACTTGTAAAATGTGATATGTCCTGGACTATCACTGTGGTAAAAAATAAGTAGAGAAATGCAAAAAATGGGAGAAAATACTTAACCTCTTAGAGACCTATAAAAATATTGAGATGTGGTTCCAACCAATCCTGAGTTAAAAATCATCTTGAAAAAATGCTTTCACTTCTATTTATCAATTTACTTACTTACTTACTTACTTACTTACTGCAGTACTGGGGATTGAACCCAGTGGCACTCTACCATGAAGCTATATCCCCAGCAATTTCAATTATTTGGGGCAGGGGGCTTTGCAGAGTTTCAAATTTATGATCCTCCTGCCTTCGTCTAACAAGTACCTGAAATTACAGGCAGGTACCACTCTTCCCCATTAATTACTTATTTTTAAAATAAGGCTATTTTTAAAAATTGAACTATAATTTGTACTCAAAGAATGCACAGATTTAAAGTGTACAGGTTTATAATATTTTACATATATATGAACTACCAAAAATCAGGATATAAAACATATCCATTACTTTAGAAAATTCCTTCATGCTTCAACTGATATCACCCCTGAGCTCAAATGAAAAAAAAAAGACCACCATTATTACTTGACCATTACAGCTGTTTTGCTAATTTTTGAAGTTTATTTAAAGGAAACATACAATATATATTTTGTATCTGGCTTCTTTCCCCAAGATAATTTTTTTTAGATTTGTCAATGTTATTAATGATCCAGTATTTGTGTTTCTAAAGTAACTAAATTATTTCACTGCATGATAAACCGTGACTTGTCTTCTGTCCTTCGGCTGAAGGCATAATATTTGTTTGAGTTATTATGAATTTTTACACAAGAATTTTTGTGAACTTCGCATTAATTTCCTTGAAAATATGCTAGGAATGGGATTGTTTTGAATAGAATAACTACATATTTAACTAAATTAGAAATTACTAAATTTTTTGAAAAGTAAGTGTATAGAATTCAAATTTCACCTTGAGTATCTATCGAAATAGCTAGAAAGTATGTTGTTTTCATCATTATAATAACCAAAAAGATCAGAAGAAAATGCAAATTAATGGATTTCCTACACTTTATTAGGGATGAAGATTATAAGGCAAACAACTAATCGAAGTCTGGGGAGAGATAAGCAACCAAAAAAATCCAGGCATTTTTTTAACTATGGGAGAAAAAAAAAAAAAAACCTCAAATAAAATATGTTTAATGGATTGCTAAAGACTAAGTATAGACTGGTTTAAGAGCATAAAAACCCAGAGGGCTATAGACATAAGATGTTTGTATTTTTTCTTTTTCTCCATGGATTCCACCAAATGCTCCCAGGAAGATAGTGAAGTATTCTGAGAAAGTGTCTTTAACGGTATCATTTCTTGGATAGTGGAGGGACAAAGTGCAGCAACAGCAGCCAAAACTCCTCCCAGACCCATTTCCTGATTTTTTGCATAGAACAAAAGCTTTAATCTTCAGGGGCAAGAGTAACAGAAACTGTTACATTAGGACACTCAACAGAAAACCTTTGCAGCTATGGAAAGGAACAGGCCGAAATGTCTAACGTCGGGAGGAATAAGAACTAGGCTCAGCCATATTGCTAGAAAGTGGGTCACTGTGAAGGCCATATCCCTGTGACTGAGTTTACAGTACCTAAGGCAGGGCTTTCTGGAAACATCAGAAATCCCTTCTCTGTTTCCCACTAGTCAACTAACATGCATTGACTGAAAATAACAGTAGAATACAGCTGAGAATTCTTCAAGAAATAGATTATCTCTGGAGAACAGCAAAAATAGAATACACAAAAGCAAGCAGGGAACAATATTAACAAACTGAACTCAGCCATATAGAATAAGGATAACATTACAGTCAATTGAGATCAATCCCAGAATGCAAGGCTGGTTCAATATTCAAAAATTCAATCAACCGAATTTCCATAGTAACAGACTAAATAAGAAAAAATATATATCATTTCAATAGATGCAAAGAAAATAAGAAAATTCAATATCTATTTATGATAAAAAGTATAACTAAATGAAACTAGGGGCAAAGTCCAGTGGTAGAGTGCATGCTTAGTATGCATAAGGCTCTGAATTCAAAACCCAGCACACATACACCAAAAAAAAAAAAAAAAACTACTAGTAAAAAATGGATAGACATTTTCTAACTTGATAAAAGGCATTGAGTAAATGTACTATGCCAGACACATAGCTTATATTATCTCAAAACTTATTTCAGCAGTTGTGAAATAGACATCATTAATATTCTAAGCAAGGAACAAACTGAGGAATAGAGATGAGCTGACTTTTTTAAAAACAACATCTAGTAAACAACAGATAGATTTCAATCCACATCTATCTGGACCAAGAGCCTACTGTTTTACTATAATATTTTTCATTTAAGATTGAAAAAGAAACAGAAATTTTAGTTCAAAACAATAGATCACGGATTAGCATGTGTAACATGATAGAAAATCAGTAATTGTATCAATCATTTTTTTTCAGGAAATATAATGTTTGGTGAGGTAAATCTTATAATACAAAAAAAGAAAAATACCTAAGTATATATTATTTGTCACAATTTCTTGTATCTTTTTAAAACTTAAAAAAAATAAAAGTTTCTACTGAAAAAAATAGATTAATGTATTTAAAAGCAGGTGACTTATAATTTTACCTTTAAGAAATAATCAGAGATGATTACAGATACATATGTATGAAAGCTTCTATTCCAATATTTATGATAGTAAATGGAGTGGAAGGTTTCTATGTTCAATAAAAAGGGAGATATTAACTTAATTTCATGTTAGGAAATTAAGATTACAAGGCAAACCTCTAAATAGAGTACAACAATATTGGGAAATTTTGCTTTGGATATTTTAAAGATAGATAGAGGTAGAATGGGATGAATGCAAAGAGAGCTTTGATTTTTTGACCTGTTCTATTCTTCTGAATAACTTTCTGCATTTTCTTCATTTTTCCAAAATGAAAACTTATTACTTGAAATAACAGACATACAAAAAAAAATTCATCACAGTGAAGCACAGTGTTAAAAGGGAGATACTGCAGATTCAATGAGACACAGGGGTTGATAGCTGGTTGTGCATTTTGACCACGTCTCCATTTATTCTTACAAAAGAGCACCCATGCAAAAGTTTGTGAGAAGTTATGCTCTCTCTAAAGTCACTCCTATATGTCTCTTTCCAGAGTCCAGGCATCACTGTATACAATATTATTTGCCACGTTGCTGCAGATTAACAAGCCTGTTTGGGGTGCTCTCAGTCCATTCTAGTCATGGTCTCTTTTTCTCTGTTTGTAGCTATGATACCATTGGAAATGAGAAATCAATCATTTGTGACTGAATTCATAATCTTGGGATTTTCTAACCACACCAACCTACAGGGCTGGTTTTTTTCTGCTCTTTCTGGTAATTTACCTGACCACTCTCCTGGGGAACATGCTCATAATAGTGGCCACCAGGGTCAGTCCTGCTCTCCACACTCAAATGTACTTTTTCCTCAGCAATTTGAGCTTCTTGGACGTCTGCTAAACATCCAGCACCCTCCCAGTACTGCTAGTGAACTTTTTCTTGGAGAAGAAGGCCATTTCTAATGAGGGCTGCCTTCCCCAGATCTTCTTCTTTGTGACAAGTGCTGGCACAGAAGGCTTCTTACTGGCTGTGTGGCCAGTATGACTGCTGTGTGGCCACGTGCCGTCCTCCTACCAGTACCCAGTCATCATAAGTGTGAAGGTCTGTGTTTGCCAGGTGATGGGTCCTGGCTGTGTGTGCTGGTGAATTTGGTCACACACACGGTGCTGGCCATCACACTCACTCTGTGTGGGCCCCACCAGTTCAGCCTCTTTTTCTGTGATACCCCATTGCTCCTGAAGCTCTCCTGCTCAGACACCTCTGTCAACGAGTCTGCGCTCCACGTTGTCAGTGCCACCATGGGCCTGAGCCCCTGCCTCTTAACTGCAGGCTCCTACGCACTCATCATGGCGGCCATCCTGGGGATTCCCTCTGCCCAGGGCAGGAGGAAGACCTTCTCCACGTGTGCGTCCCCACTCACTGTCATGGTGGTCTTCTATGGAACAGCAAACTTCCATTATGACAGGTTCAGAGAAGGCTGGACATGGACACCCTGGTCTCTGTGCTCTTCTGTGTGGTGAGCCCCCTGTTTAGCCTTGTCATTCACAGCCTGAGAAGCAACGAGGTCCAGAGTGCCCTGAGGAAGCTGGCTGGAGGGTGTGCATCCGTTTGCACGATCAAAGTCTAGACTAATCTTCAAACTGGAGTATACAGTCATCTGAAAAAGTTGCCTCCCAGGGACTTGTAGGCACCTGGTTAGAGAGTCTGTATCTGGAGCTTCAACTCCAACTCCCGCTTTTAAAATATCTGACACTCCTTTCTTTCCTCTCTTTTCACAAACACCATTTTCCCACTTTCAGGTTCAAGTGTGTTTGACACCTTGTGTGGGTGTTCAGCATCATCTCTGTCCTTCTGTGTTCTCCCCACACCAGAGAGACAGAAAGTACGAGAACCTCGTTTCCCACACTCCCCTACTTGCAGGCCTAAATTTTAGGAGGTTCTGACAAGATCAGCCAAACACTAGGCAGAGAGGAAGAAAGGAAAAGAAGAAAGTGGGTTTTTTTGGATCCCATAGCAGCAGCAGCAGCAAACCAGCCTTGTAGAGGCAGGAACTAATCTTCTTGGTTCCAGGAGCTGTGTCTGCAGGCTCCTAGACAGCTGTTCCTGAATGTGGGTCACAGTAGCGTGGAATGAGCGTCTCTTTCCAGGAATGTTAGTGTTTCCATATATGGGGTGGTGTCACCTGCCCTATTTTTCTTTTTTTTCCAGATCGCCAACCATTTTATAACTTTTTTCTGTGTCAACTTCCTCTACCCTGAGACATCAAGAGTCGTTCTTCATCTCTACCTGACCACGGTGGCACTGACCACAATAGTGGTTTACATCAGAGATGGTTCTAGATAACAGATTTGAGGAGGTATGTTGGATGTCTTACCTAAGGGAATTGAATATGTTGATGATGTCACAGCCCATGAGAAAGGAGACCTTACAATTCCTTGTGTGCAATGACCCAACAGAGACTTTAAGTTATCGTGGCCTGAAATCAAATGTCTATGGAAAACTGAGCTTTGGAATAACACCATCTACCTTCAGGGTGGGAATGAACATTACAACATGACTACAGACTGCTGTTACTGACTGGAGTGGGAGACTTACAGAAAGAAAATGATAGGTTCAAGCATTATATTCCTCCTTCAAGTCAGGTTCAGATCATCATAAATATTTTCTCTCTGAAAACTGATAAATGTTAATATCAGAATAAAACATCCAATTCTCCATATTGCAGAAGTACAAAGAAAATTATAAATCCACAATTTCTCCAGGTCTCTCTTATGTCAATTAGGACATTAATGGGGAAACGATTGAGACCCTGTTAATTAGAATGGCAAAACACCAGTGGAATTAGACAAATTTCAGATACTTGAACTCTGAAATCTCCATTAACCCTCTTTACTGTCAGAAGCAGCCCCTACTCCCCCGAGGAGACTAGCTTTCCCTAAATTGAAGACCCTATGGTGACTCTACCTAGGCAGTTCTCTCTTTTTTTTTTAAGAGAGAGTGAGAGAGGACAGGAGAGGAGAGGAGAGAAGGGAGAGGAGAGAGAGAGAGAGAGAGAGAGAGAGAGAGAGAGAGAGAGAGAGAAAGAGAGAGAGAATTTTTAATATTCATTTTCTAGTTATTGGTGGACACAACATCTTTGTTGGTATGTGGTGCTGAGGATCAAACCCAGGCCGTACGGGTGCCAGGCAAGCGCACTACTGCTTGAGCCACATCCACAGCCCAATTGTCTTTAAGATGCTCATCCATCATCCCACATTGTCACCAGACTCTTAATTGGGTTCTGATCCTAGAACGCTTCAGGTAAGAGAATAAAATAAGGCCCAGGAGGGTATAAGGTTCATACCAAAATAAAAGGTAAATATTTTACTGTATGTTGTTAATAGGAGCCTTAAGAATATATAAGAGAATTTGTTTGAGTCTTCTAGACCAAAGAAGTCAGGACATATTGCTGGATCATCTTGAATGCAGTCACAGGGACTGAAACACAAGAAATGTTAGAGCCAAGGATTTTCCTGAGCCACGCGGAGTGGCTATTAGACTCTCTTTGGTTGATGGACTGAAATCTGGACTCAGTGTTTGCTTAAGTTCAATGACCAATATGATCCTGGAATAATGGAGAGGATGGTGATCAGAAATAAATAAGGTGTTGGATGGCGTGTTATTTGACCCCTTTCCTGGCCTCACAGATGGATCTGGAGGAGGGCCTGGAGCACCAGCCTTCACCAAAGCCTCGTGGACATGCATTTAGAAGGCTGCACCAGATCCTTGTGAAACCTGCAGCCGTTGTCCTCGGCAGCCTGGGAAGACATTAACAGATGGCATCATTTAAACGGGCTCCCTGATTTCAGTGAGAATAAGGGGACCATGAAGTAGAAGAGGCCATGTGGTGGAGCAGTGATTAGAACATTCGAATCTGTAGATTTTTGACAGTGGTAAATGATCCTGGTATTTATAGATGGGCAAAAATGGGCACCCTCCTAGAATAGTGCCTGTCCCATGTAATGTGAAACTCTTCTTTTCACACTTCATTGGTGCATTGTAGTGGTCCATAATGGTGGGATTTGCTGACCCATATTTGAACATGCACACAAAATAACCGTGAACTTTGACCAATATCATTCCAATATTTCCCTTTTCCTCACCTCCTCCCCTGGTGCCTTGACTCTACTGATCTTCCTTCAACTTTCATGATGAGACTCCCTTTCCAACTTTCCTTTCTTTTTCCCCTCTAGCTTTAACAGAGGAAAAACATATGACCCTTAACTTTCTGAGTTGCTTATTTCCATTAATGTTCTGAAGATCCATCCATCTTCCAGCATGACATAATTTCGTTCTTCTTTATGGCTGAATGAAATTCCAGTGTGCATATACCAGATATTCTTTATCCATTCGTCCACTGATGTCACCTCGGCTGGTTCATGGGCATGTATGTGTCATTATAGTATGATGACTTCAATCTGCTGTGATAAATACCAAGCAGAGGTAGAGCTGGGTCGCAGGGTGGTCCATGGCTACTCCTGAGGAGCCTCCATCCCGATTTCCGTGGTGGTTGTGCTGATTTACATGCCCACCAACAGGGTGAGAGTGCTCCTTTCTCTCCAATTCTCTCCTTGTCACACTCATTTCTGTTTGTATTCTTGGTGGTTGCCTTTGTCACTGAAGTGAGATGAAATCTCAGGGTAGTCTTGACTTGCAAGTATTTTCATATATTTGTTGGCCACTCACATATTTTCTTCTAAGACGTGTCTGTTTAGTTCATTTAGTTTCCCATTTGGTAATTGGGTTATTTGATAATTGGGTTATTTAATAATTGTGGGTTTGATATTAAGTTTTTTGAGTTCTTTATTAATATTCTGAATATTCATCCTCCCTTAGAAGAGCACCTCATAAAGATTTTCTCCCTTTCCGTAGGTTCTCTCTTCATATTCTAATTGTCTTCATTGCTGGGCAGAACCTTCTTGATTTGATGCCATACTATTAGCTAACTTTTGGTGTTATCTCCTGAGCTTTAGCATCCTATTGAGAAAGTCATTGTCTCTGCCTGTAGGTTGGAGTATTTACTTTGTTTTTTCTTGAAACTGCATAATTTCTGGTCTAGTGTCTGGGTCTTTAATGCATTTTGAGTTGATTTTTTGCAGGGTGAGCGATAGTTCATGTCTCATTCTTCTTCATTTGGACAGGGGTGTAGAAGGACTGTTTCAGAGAGTAGATGTTAAAGACTGGGGTGCACAAGGATCATTGCAGAGAGCAGAGTTTTCAGACTGAGGTGCAGAAAGACTGTTGCAGAGAGCAGATGTGGGAGACTGGGATTCAGAATGACTGTTGCAGAGAGCAGAGGTTGGGGACTGGGGTGAAGAAGAATCGTTGCAGAGAGCGAAGTTTGGAGACTGGTGTGCAGAAGGACTGTTACAGAGAGCAGAGTTTGGAGACTGGGTTGCAGAAGAATATTACGTAGAGCAGATTTTGGAGACTGTGGTGCAGAAGGATTGTTACAGAGAGCATAGGTTGGTGACTGGGGTGCAGTAGGATTATTGCAGAGAGTAGAGGTTGGAGACCAATTTGCAGAAGGATTGTGCAGAGAGCAGAGTTTGGAGACTTGGGTGCAGAATTACGGTTGCAGAGAGCAGATGTTGGAGACTGGGATGCAGAAGGATCGTTGCAGAGAGCAGAGATTAAAAACTAGTTTGGAGAAGGACTGCTATACAGAGCAGAGGTTGAAGACTGGAGTGTAGAAGGACTGTTGCAGATAGCAGAGTTTTTAGACTGAGGTGCAGAAAAACTGTTTCAGAGAGCAGAGTTAAAAGAGTGAGGTGAAGAAGGATCATTGAAGACAGCAGAAGTTGGAGACGGAGTTGCAGAAGAATCATTTCAGAGAGAAGAGTTGGAGACTGGGCTGCAGAAGGATCGTTACAGAGAGCAGAGTTGGGAGACTGGGGTGCAGAAGGACTGTTGCAGAAAGCAGAGTTTGGAAACTGAGACAAAGAAGAACTGTTAAACAGATAAGACGTTGGAGATTCGTTTGAAGAATTATGATACAGAAAGCTGAGGTGGGAGCCTGGGGTGCAGAAGGACCGTTAAAGAGAGCAGAGGTTGGAGACTGGCGTGAAGAAGGACTGTTTCAGAGAGCAGAGTTTGGAGACTGGGTTGCAAAAGGCCTCCTACAGAGAGCAGAGGTTGGAGACTGGGTTGCAGAAGGACTGTTATAGAGAGAAGAGTTTTGAGGCTGAGTTGCAGAAAGAACTTACAGAGAGCAGAGGTTGGTTACTGAGGTGCAGGTCGACTGTTACAGAGAGCAGTGGTTGGAGACTGGGTGCAGAAGGATCGTGCAGAGAGCAGAGGTTTTATACTGAGGTGCAGAAGGAGTGTTACAAAGAGCAGAGGATGGAGACTGAGGTGCAGAAGGACGGTTACAGAGAGCAAAGTTTTGTGACTGAGGTGCAGAAGGACTGTTACAGAAAGCAGAGGTTGGAAATTGGGGTGCAGAGAGACCGTTACAGAGAGCAGATGTTGAAGACTGTGGTATACAAAGACTGTAACAGAGAGCAGAGGTTGGAGAATATGGTGCAGAAGGACTGTTACAGAGAGAAGAGGTTGGAGACTGCAGTGCAGAAGGAATGTTACACAGAGCAGAGGTTGAAGACTGGGGTGTAGAAGGACTGTTGAAGAGAGCAGAGGTTGGAGATGTGGGTGCAGAAGGACTTATGCAGGGATCAAATGTTTGAAACATGGTAGCAGAAAGACTTTTGCAGAGAGTAGAATTTGGAGACTGAGGTGCAGAAGACTGTTGCAGATAACAGAGTTTGGAGACTGGGGTGCAGAAGGACTGATACAGAATGTAGAGGTTGGGGACTGAGGTGCAGAAGAACCATTACCAAAAGCAGTGTTTGGAGACTGCAATGCAGGAGGACTGTTACAGAAAGCAGAGGTTGAAGACTTGAGTGGAGAAGAACTGTTTCAGAGTGAAGACGTTTGAGATTGGTGTGCAGAAGAACTTTTGCAGAGAGTAGAGTTAGGAGACTTAGGTGCAGAAAGACTGTTACAGAGAGCAGAGTTTGGTGACTGGGGTGCAGAAAGAATGATGCAGAGCGCAGAGTTTGAAGACTGGGGTGCAGAAGGCTGTTACAAAGAGCAGAGGTTGGAGACTGTGTACAGAAGGGCTGTTACAGAGAGCAGAGTTGGGAGACTGGGTTGCAGAAGAATATTACATAGAACAGAGTTTGGAGACTGTGGTGCAGAAGGACTGTTGCAGATAGCAGAGGTTGGAAACTGGGGTGAAGAAGGACTGTTGCAGGGAGCAGGTGTTGGAGACATTGGTGCAGAAGGACTTTTGCAGAGAGTAGAATTTGGAGACTGAAGTTCAGAAGGACTGTTGCAGATAGCAGAGGTTGCAGACTGGGTACAGAAGGGATGTTACAGAGAGCAGACTTTGGAGACTGGGTTGCAGAAAAATATTACGTAGAGCAGATTTTGGAGACTTTGGTGCAGAAGGATTGTTAAAGAGAGCAGAGGTTGGCGACTGGGGTGCAGTAGGATTATTGCAGAGAGCAGAGGTTGGAGACTGGTGTGCAGAAAGATCGTTGCAGAGAGCAGACGTTGGAGACTTGGGCTCAAAAGGACGGTTGCAGAGAGCAAATGTTGGAGACTGGGATGCAGAAAGATCGTTGCAGAGAGCAGAGATTAAAAACTAGTTTGCAAAAGGACTGCTACACAGAGCAGAGGTTGAAGATTGGAGTGTAGAAGGACTGTTGCAGAGAGCAGAGTTCGGAGACTGTGGTGTAGAAGGACTGTTATAGAGAGCAGATGTTATAGACTGAGATGCAGAAGGACTGTTACAGAGAGCAAAGTTTGGAGACTGGAGTGCAGAAGGACTGATACAGAGAGCAGAGTTTGGAGACTGGGGTGCAGAAGGCTGTTCCAGAGAGCAGATGTTGGAGACTGGGTACAGAAGTGCTGTTACAGAGAGCAGAGTTTGGAGACTGGGTTGCAGAAGAATATTACGTAGAGCAGAGTTTGGAGACTGCAGTGCAGAAGGATTGTTACAGAGAGCAGAGGTTGGCGACTGGGGTGCAGTAGGATTATTGCAGAGAGCAGAGGTTGGAGACTTGGGTGCAGAAGGACGGATGCAGAGAGCAGATGTTGTAGACGGGGATGCAGAAGAATCATTGCAGAGAGCAGAGATTGGAAACTGGGTTTCAGAAAGACTGTTACACAGGGCAGAGGTTTAAGACTGGAGTGTAGAAGGACTGTTGCAAAGGGCAGAGTTTGGAGACTGGGGTGCAGAAGGACTGTTATAGAGAGCAGTTGTTAAAGACTGAGTTGCAGAAGGACTGTTACAGAGAGCAGAGTTTGGAGACTTGGGTGCAGAAGGACTGATAGAAAGCAGAGGTTGAGACTTGGGTCCAGAATGAACCTGACAGAGAGTAGAGGTTGGAGACTGCAGTACAGAAGGACTCTTACAGAGAGCAGAGTTTGGAGACTAGGGTACAGAAAGACTGTTTCAGAGTGCAGAGGTTTGAGAATGAGATTCAAAAGGACTTTTTCAGAGAGTAAATGTTAAAGACTAGGATGCAGAAGAACTGTTGCAGAGAGCTGAATTTGGAGACTGGAGTGCAGAAGGATTGTTTCAGGGAGAAAAGGTTGGAGACTGGGGTGAAAAGGACTGATACAAAAAGCAGAGGTTGGTGACTGAGGAGCAGAAAGACCATTACAGGCAGCAGTGTTTGGAGACTGCAATGCAGGAGGACTGTTACACAGATCAGAGGTTGCAGACTGGAGTTGAGAAGAACTGTTTCAGAGGGAAGATGTTGGAGACTGTTGTGCAGAAGAACTGTTGCAGAGAGTAGAGTTAGGAGATTGAGATGCAGAAAGACTGTTAAAGAGAGCAGAGTTTGGAGACTTGGGTGCAGAAAGACAGATGCAGATCGCAGAGTTTGGAGACTGGGGTGCAGAAGGCTGTTACAAAGTGCAGAGGTTGGAGACTGTGTACAGAAGGGCTGTTATAGAGAGCAGAGTTTGGAGACTGGGTTGCCGAATAATATTACGTAGAGCAGAGTTTGGAGACTGTAGTGCAGAAGGACTTTTGCAGATAGCAGAGGTTGGAAACTGGGGTGAAGAAGGACTGTTGCAGGGAGCAGGTGTTGGAGACAATGGTGCAGAAGGACGTTTGCAGAGATCAGAGATCAGAGTTTGGAGATTGGGGTGCAGAAGGATCTTACATAGAGCAGAAGGTGGAGACTGAGGTGTAGAAGCACTGTTACAGAGAGTAGAGGTTGGAGACTCAGGTGCAGAAAGACCGTTGCAGAGAGCAGAGGTTGAAGACTGAGGTGCAAAAGGATTGTTACAGAGAGCAGAGGTTAAAGACTGGGGTCTAGAAGGACTGTAGCAGAGAGCACAGGTTAAAGACTAAGGTGCAGAGGGACAGTTACACAGAGCACAGGTTAAAGACTGGGGTGCAGAAGAACTGATACATAAAGCAGAGGTTGTAGACTCTGGTGTGTAAGAAGCCTTACAGAGAGCAGAGTTTGAAGAATGCAGTACAGAAGGACTGTTATAGAGAGCACAGGTTGGAGACTGGAGTGGAGAAGGACTGTTGCAGAGAGCAAATGATGGAGACTGGGGTGCAAAAGGACTGTTGCAGAGAGCAGAGGTTGCAGATTCAGTTGCAGAAGGACTGTTACAGAGGGCAGAGTTTTGAGACTGTGGTACTAAACGACTGATACAGAAAGCAGAGGTTGGACACTGGGGTGTATAAGGACCCTTACAGAGAACAGCGGTTTGAGACTTTGGTACAGAAGGACTGTTACAGAGAGCAGAGATTGGAGACTGGGGTGCAAAAGAACTGATGTAGAGACCAGAGGTTGGAGACTGGGGTGCTGAAGGATCGTTTGGGCGAGTAGAGTATGGAGACTGGGTGTAGAATGTCTGTTACAGAGAGCAGAGGTTGGAGACTGCAGTACAGAAGGACTCTTACAGAGAGCATATGATGCAGACTGTGGTGAAGAAGGACTGTTGCAGAGAACAGAAGTTAGAGACTGGGGTGCATAAGGACCGTTGCTGTGAGCAGAGTATAAAGTCTAATGTGCAGAAGGATTGTTACAGAGAGCATAGGTTGGAGACTGGGGTGCAGAAGGACTGTTACAGAGAGTAGAGTTTGGAGACTTGGGTGCATAAGGATCTTTCAAAGAGCTGAGGTTGGGGGACTGGGGTAGAGAAGGATTGTTGCAGAGAGCAGAGTTTGGAAAGTGGGGTGCATAAGGACCATTGCTGAGAGCAGAGGTTAAAGACTGATGTGCAGAAGGATCGTTGCAGAGAGCAGAGGTTGATGACTGTGGTGCAAAAGGCCTCTTACAGAGAGCAGAGTTTGGTACTGGGGAGCATTAAAACTGTTACAGAGAGCAGAGTTTGGAGACTGGGTTGCAAAAGATTTTTTCAGAGAGCAGAGTTTGGAGCCTGAGTTGCAGAAGGACTGTTATAGAGAGCAGAGGTTGGAGAGTGGGGTGCAGAAGGACTGTATAAGAGAGCAGAGGTTGGAGACTGGGGTATAGAAAGACTGTTGAAGAGAACAGATGTTGGAGATTGGGGTGCAAAAAGACTGTTGCAGAGAGCAGAGTTTGGAGACTGAGGTGTAGAAGGACTGTTACAGAGTGCAGCTGTTTGAGACTGGGGTGCAAAAGGATTGTTGTAGAGAGCAGTAGTTGGAGACTGAGGTTCAGAAAGATCATTTCAGAGAGCAGTGTTCAGAGATTGGGGTGCAGAAGCATCGTTACAGAGAGCAGAGATTTGAGACTGGAGTGCAGAAGGACTTTTACAGAAAGCACAGGTAGGAGACTCGGGTTCAGAAGGAATGTTGCAGAGAGCAGAGGTTGGAGACGGGGCTGCAGGAGGACTCTTGCAGAAAGCAGAGGTTGGAGACTGAGGTGCAGAAGAAATGTTACAGAGAGTAGAGTTTGGAGACTGGGGTACAGAAGCATATTACAGCGAGCATAGGTTGGAGACTGGGGTGAAGAAGGACTGCTGCAGAGAGCAGAATTTGGAGACTGGGGTGCAGAAGGATTGTTACAGAGATCAGAGGATAGACACTGGGGTGCAGAAAGACTTGTGCATAGAGCAGAAGTTGGAGATTTGGGTGCAGAAGGAACTGTTGCAAAAAGCAGATGTTGGAGACTGAGGTGCAGAAGGACTGTTATAGAGAACAGAAGATTGAGACAGGGGTGCAGAAAAAATGATTCAAAAAGCAGAGGTTGAACACTGGGGTACAGCAGGACCATTACAGAGAGCAGAGGTTGGAGTCTCCAATACAGAGGACTCTTACAAAGAGCAGAGGTTGGAGACTGGGGTGCAGAAGGACTGTTGCAGAGAGTAGATGATGGAGACTGGGGTCCAGAAAAACTGTAGCAGAGAGCAGACGTTGGAGACTAAGGTGCAGAAGGACAGTTACACAGAGCAGAGTTTGGAGACTGGGGTGCAGAAGCACTGACAAAAAAGCAGAATTTGGAGATTCGGGTGCAGAAGTATTCTTACAGAGAGCAGAGTTTCGAGAATGCAGTACAGAAGGACTCTTACAGAGAGCAAAGTTTGGAGACTGGGGTGGAGAATGACTGTTGCAGATACCAGGTGTTGGAGACTGGGGTAAAGGAGGAATGTTGCAGAAAGTAGAGGATGGAGACTGGGGTGTAGATGGTCTGTTGCAGAGAGCAGACGTTGGAGACAGGTGTGCAGAAGGATCGTGTGGGCGAGCAGAGTATAGAGACTGGGGTGTAGAAGGACTGTTGCAGAGAGCAGAGTTTGGAGACTGGGGTGTTGAAGAACTGTTTCAGAGAGTAGATGTCGGAGACTAGGGTGCACAAGGACTGTTGCATAGAGCAGAGTTTGGAGAATTCAGTACTGCAGAACTGTTACAGAGAGCAGATATTGGAGACTGGTGTGGAGAATGAGTGTTGAAGAGAGCAGATTTTGGACACTGGGGTGCAAAAGGACTGCTACAGAGAGCAGAAGATGGAGACTGAGGTAAAGAAGGACTGTTGCAGAGACCAGAGGTTGCAGACTGATTTGCAGAAGGACTGATGTAGGGAAAAGATATTGGAACATGGGGTACAGAATGATCGTTTAGGCGAGCAGAGTATGGAGACTAGGGTGTAGAAGGACTTTTGCAGAGAGAAGATGATGGAGACTTGGGTGCAGAAGGACTGTTGCATAGAGCAGTGATTGGAGACTGAGGTACAGAAGGACTGTTAGAGAGAGCAGAGTTTGGAGACTGAGGTACCGAAGAACTGTTGCAGGAAGCCGATGTTGGAGACAGGGGTTCACAACGACTGGTGCAGCTAGCAGAGGTTTGAGCCTGGTGTGCAGAAAGATCGTTGCAGAGAGCAGAGGTTGAAGACTGAGGTGCAGAAGGATCGTTGCAGAGAGCAGAGGTTCGAGACTGGGTGCATAAGGATCGTTATAGAGAGCCGAGTTTGGAGACTGGGGTGCAGAAGGACTTTCACATAGAGAACAGGTTGGAGACTTTGGTGCAGAAGGAATGTTGCGGAGAGCAGAGGTTGGAGATTTGTTTGCAGAAGGACTGTTGCAGAAAGCAGAGGTTGTAGACTTAGGTGCAGAAGGACTGTTGCAGAGAGCAGAGTTTAAAGACTGGGGTACAGAAGGACTGTTACAGAGAGGAGACGTTGGAGACTGGGTTTCAGAAGGATCTTACAAGGAAAGAGTTTGGAGACTGAGGTGCAGAAGGACTGTTACAGAAAGCGAAGGTTTGAGACTGAGGTGCAGAAGGATCGTTACAAAGAGCAAAGGTTGGATACTGGGGTGCAGACGGACTTTTACAGAGAGCAATGATTTGATACTGGGGTTTCAGAAGAAATATTGCAGAGAGCAGAGGTTGGAGACTGAGGTTCAGAAGGACTGTTGCTGAGAGTAGAGGTTGGAGATTGGCGTGCAGAAGGACTGTTGCAGAGAGCAGAGGTTTTAGACTGCAATGTAGAAAAACTGTTGCAGAGAGTAGAGTTTGGAAATTGGGGTCCAGAAGGAGTGTAGCAGAGAGCAGAGGTTGGAGACTAAGGTGCAGAAGTACAGTTACACAGAGCACAGTTTGGAGCCTGGGGTGCAGAAGGACTGATACAGAAAGCAGAGGTTGGAGACTCGGTTGCAGAAGTACCCTTACCGAGAGCAGAGTTTGGAGAATGCAGTACAGATGGACTGTTACAGAGAGCAGAGGTTGGAGACTGGGGTGGAGAATTACTGTTGAAGAGAGAAGATGTTGGAGACTGGGGTGCAAAAGGACTGTTTCAGAGGGTAGAGGATAGATACTAATGTGCAGAAGGACTGTTGCAGAGAGCAGAGGTTGCAGACTGAGTTGCAGAAGGACTGTTAGAGAGGGAAGAGTTTGGAGACGGTGGTGCAAAACGACTGATACAGAAAGTAGAGGTTGGATACTGGGGTGCATGAGGACCCTTACAGAGAACAGAGGTTGGAGATGGCGGTACAGAAGGACTGTTACAGAGAGCCAAGGTTGGAGACTGGGGTGCAGAAGAACTGATGTACAGAACAAAGGTTGGAGACTGGGGTGCAGAAGGATCGTGCGAGAAGAGTACAGAGACTAGGGTGTAGAAGGACTGTTACAAAGAGCACAGTTTTCAGACTTATGTACAGAAAAACTGTAGCAGGAAGCAGATGTTGGAGACTAAGGTTCACAAGGACTGTTGCAGCGAGCAGAGGATTGACACTGGGGTGCAGAAAGATCGTTGCAGAGAGCAGAGGTTGGAGACTGAGGTGCAGAAGGAATGTTGTGGAGAGAAGAGGTTTGAGACTTGAATGCAGAAGGACTGTTGCAGAAAGCAGAGTTTGGATACTGAGGTGCAGAAGGACTGTTGCAGAGAGTGGAGGTTAGAGTCTGAGGTGCAGAAGGATCGTTACAAAGAGCAGAGGTTGAAGACTGGGGTTCAGACAGTCTTTTACAGAGAGCACAGGTTTGATACTGGGAAGCAGAAGGAATGTTGCAGAGAGCAGAGGTTGGAGACTGGGATGCAGAAGTAGTGCTGCTGAAAGCAGAGGTTTGAGACTGAGGTGCAGAAGGACTGTTACAGAGAGCACAGGTTGGAGACTTGGGTGCAAAATGATTATTGCAGACAGCAGAGTTTTTAGACTGAGGTACAGAAGAAATGTTGCAGAGAGCAGTTGTTATAGACTGGGTTGCACAAGGACTGTTGCAGCGAGCCGAGTTTGGAGACTGGGGTTCAGAAGGATCGTTGCAGTGAGCAGACGTTAGAGACTGGGGTGCAGATAGACTAATACAGAGAGCAGAGGTTGGAGACTGGAGTGAAGAAGGCCTATTGCAGAGAGCACAATTTGGAGACTGGGCTTATGAAGGACTGTTACAGAGAGCAGAGTTTGAAGACTGGGTTTCAGAATGATCTTACAGATAGCAGAGAATGAAGACTGAGGTGCAGAAGCACTGTTACATAGATTAGAAGTTGGAGCCTGAGGTCCAGAAGGACCGTTGCAGAGAACAGAGGTTGGAGACTGAGGTGCAGAAAGATTGTTACAGAGAACAGAGTTTGGAGACAGGGGTGCAGAAGGACTTATGCAGAGAGCAGAGGTTTTAGACTGGGATGTACAAGGACTGTTGCAGAGAATAGAGGTAGGAGTTTGGTGTTCAGAAGGACTGTAGCAGAGAGCAGAGGTTGGAGACTAAGGTGCAGAAGGAGAGTTACGCAGAGCAGAGGTTTGAGACTGGGTTGCAGAAGGACTGACACAGAAAGCAGAGGTTGGAAATTGGGGTGCAGAAGTACCCTTACAGAGAGCAGAGGTTGGAGAATGCAGTACAGAAGGAATGTTACAGAGAGAAAAATTTGGATACTGGGGTGCAGAATGACTGTTGCAGAGAGCAGATATTGGAGACTGGGATGCAAAAGGACTGTTGCAGAGAACAGAGAATGGAGACTGGGGTGCAGAAGGACTGTTGCAGAGAGCAGAGGTTGCAGACTGAGTTGCAGAAATACGGTTACAGAGGGCAAAGTTTGGAGACTGTGCTTCAAACCACTGATACAGAAACCACAGGTTGTATACTGGGGTGCATAAGGACCCTTACAGAGAACGGAGGTTGGAGACTGTGGTACAGAAGTACTGTTACAAAGAGCAGAGTTTGGAGTCTGGGTTGCAGAAGAACCGATGTAGAGAACAGAGTTTGGAGACTGGGGTGCAGAAGGACCATTGTGGATATCAGACTATGGAGACTTGGGTGTAGAAGGACTGTTGCAGAGAGCAGTGATTGGAGACTGAGTTACAGAAGGACTCTTATAGAGAACAGAGTTTTGAGAATGGGGTGCAGATGCATTATTGCAGAGAGCAGAGTTTTCAGACTGAGGTATAGAAGAACTGTTGCAGGAAGCAGATGTTGGAGACTGCGGTTATCAAAGACTGCTGCAGCTAGCAGAGGTTTCAGACTGGGATGCAGAAGGATCGTTGCAGAGACCAGAGGTTGGAGACTGAGGTGCAGAAAGATTGTTACAGAGATCAGATGTTGGAGAGTGGGGTGCAGAAGGACTGTTGCAGAGAGCAGAGGTTTTAGACTGGGATGTAAAAGGACTGTTGCAGAGAGTGGAGGTTGGATATTGGGGTCCAGAAGGACTGTAACAGAGAGCAGAGGTTGGAGACTAAAGTGCAGAAGGACAGTTAAACAGAGCAGAGGTTGGATACTGGGGTGCACACGGACTGACACAGAAAGCTGAGGTTGGAGACTTTGGTGCAGAAGTCCATTGCAAAGAGCAGAGGTTGTAGAATGCAGTACAAAAGGCCTGTTATAGAGAGCAAAATTTGGAGACTGGGGTGGATAATGACTGTTGAAGAGAGCAGATGTTGGAGACTGGGGTACAAATGGACTGTTGCAGAGAGCAGAGGATCGAGACTGGGATGCAGAAGGACTGTTGCAGAAAGCAGAGGTTGCAGACTGAATTGTAGAAAAACGGTTGCAGAGGGCAGAGTTTGGTGAATATGGTTCAAGACGACTGATACAGAAGGCAGAAGTTGGATACTGGGGTGCATAAAGACCCTTACAGTGAACAGAGGTAGGAGACTGTGGTACAGAAGGACTGTTTCAGAGAGCATAGGTTGGAGACTGGGGTGCAGAAGGATCGTTGGGGCGATCAGAGTATGGAGACTGGGGTGTAGAAGGCCTGTTGCATAGAGCAGAGGTTGGAGACTAGGGTGTAGAAGGACTGTTTAAGAGAGCAGATGTTAGAGACTTGTGCGCAGAAGGACTGTTGCATAGAGCAGAGATTGGAGATTGACGTACAGAAGGACTGTTACAGAGAGCATAGTTTGGAGACTGGGTTGCAGATGGAGGATTACAGAGAGGGGAGTTTTCAGACTGAGGTAAAGAAGAACTGTTGCACAAAGCAGATGTTGGAGACTGGGGTTCACAAGGACTGTTGCAGAGAGCAGAGTTTTGAGACTGGGGTGAAGAAGGATCGTTGCAGAGAGCAGAGGTTGGAGACTGAGGTGCAGAAGGATCGTTGACGAGAGAAGAGGTTCGAGACTGGGGTGCAGAAGGATTGTTACAGAGAGCAGAGTTTGTGTTATCCCTAGTTTTTTGAGAGTTTTGAACATAAACGGATGCTGTACTTTGTGGAATGCTTTTTCTGCATCTATCGAGATGATCATATGGTTCTTATTTTTAAGTCTATTGATGTGGTGAATAACATTTATTGATTTCCGTATATTGAACCAGCCTTGCATACCAGGGATGAATCCTACTTGATCATGGTGCACAATTTTTTTGATATGTTTTTTTATCCGATTTGCCAGAATTTTATTTGATATGAGTATGGACACTCCTGCTTGCTTCCGCAGTCCATATGAGTGATATGATTTTTCCCAAACTTTCACCTTCAGTCTATGTATATCCTTTCCTATCAAATGCG
This sequence comes from Ictidomys tridecemlineatus, assembly GCF_052094955.1. NCBI lineage: Eukaryota > Metazoa > Chordata > Mammalia > Rodentia > Sciuridae > Ictidomys > Ictidomys tridecemlineatus. The sequence goes on along the minus strand of NW_027521883.1, from coordinate 430 downwards.
TCTCCTGTAGGCAGCATATTGTTGTGTCTTGTTTTGTGATCCATTCAACTTGCCTGTGTCTCTTAATTGGTGAGTTTAAGCCATTAACATTTAGAGTTATTATTGAGATATGGTTTGTTCTTCCAGCGATATTTGTTTATTAATGCTGCTAAACCTGATTTGTTTTCGTCTTTGATTATTTTCCCCCCTTTACTGTCCTACCTCCCACTATTGGTTTTCATTGTTGTTTTCCATTTCCTCTTCCTATAGTGTTTTGCCAAGGATTTTTCGAAGAGATGGTTTTCTAGCTGCAAATTCTTTTAACTTTTGTTTATCATGGAATGTTTTAATTTCATCTTCCATCCTGAAGCTTAATTTCGCCGGATACACTATTCTTGGTTGGAACCCATTTTCTTTTAGCGTTTGAAATATGTTATTGCAGGATCTTCTA
>NW_027521882.1:0-46075 GCF_052094955.1 Ictidomys tridecemlineatus | reverse complement strand
GGTGCTGAAGGACTGATACAAAAAGCAGTGGTTGGAAATTGGGGTGCAGAAGGACATTTACAGAGACCAGAGTTTGGAGACTGCGGTATAGAAGGACTGTTAAAGAGAGCAGAGGTGGGTCACTTGGGTACAGAAGGACTGTTACAGAAAGCACAGGTTTGAGACTGAGGTGCAGAAGGATAAATACAGAGAGCAGAGTTTGGAGACTGTGGTTTAGAAGGACTGATACAGAAAGAAGTATTTGGAGACTGGGTTGCTGAAGGATCTTACAGAGAGCAGATTTTGGTGACTGCAGTACAGAAGGACTGTTACAGAGAGCAGATATTGGAGTCTGTGGTTAAGAAGGATCGTGCAGAGACCAGAGGTTTCAGACTGAGGTGCAGAAGGACTTATACAGAGAGCAGAGGTTGGATACTGGGGTGCAGAAGGACTGTTACAGGAGCAGAGTTTGGAGACTGAGGTGCAGAAGGATTGTTATAGAGAGCAGAGGTTTGAGACTGAAGTGCAGAAGGACTGTTACTGAAAGAAGAGGTTGGAGACTGGGGTGAAGAAGAACTGATACAAAAAGCTGACATTGAAGACTGAGGTGCAGAAGGACCGTTACAGAGAGCAGAGATTGGAGACTGCGGTACAGAACGACTGTTACAGAGAGCAGAGGTTGGAGACTTAGGTGCAGAAGGACTGATGCAGAGAACAGATGTTGGTGACTGGGGTGCAGAAGAACCGTTGCAGAGAGCAGAGTTTGGAGACTGAAGTGCAGAAGTATTTATACAGAGAGCAGAGGTTGGAGACCTGGGTGCAGAAGGACTGTTGCAGAGAGCAGAGGATGGAGACTGAGGTGAAGAAGAATCATTGCAGAGAGAAGTGGTTGGAGACTGGGTTGCAGAAAGCCTGTTACAGAGTGCAGAGTTTGAAGAGTCGAGTGCAGAAGGTCTGTTACAGAGAGCAGAGTTTTGAGCCTGTGGTGCAGAAGCACTGTTACATATAGCACAGTTTCGAGACTGGGTTGCAGAAGGATCCTACAGAGAGCATTTTGGAGTCTGAGGTTCAGGAGTTTTGTTACAGAGAGCAAAGTTTGGAAACTGGGGTGCATAACGATTGGTGCAGAGAGCAGAGTTTTCAGACTGAGGTGCAGAAGGAATGTTGCAGGAAGCAGAGTTTGGAAATTGGGGTTCAGAAGGACCGTTACAGAGAGCAGAGGTTGGAGACTGCGGTATAGGACTGTTACCGAGAGCAGAGGTTTGAGACTGGGGTGCAGAACGACTCTTACATAGAGCACAGGTTTGAGACTGAGGTGCAGAGGGATCGATATTGACCAGAAGTTGGAGACTGGGGTTCAAACAGACTAATACAGAAAGACTGGGGTGTAGAAGGACGGTTATGGAGAGCAGAGTTTGGAGACTGCGGTACAGAAGGACTGTTTCAGAGAGCAGATCTCAGAGACTGGGGAGCAGAAGGACTGTTGCAGAGGACAGAGGTTTGAGACTCAGGTGGAAGAGGAATGTTACAGAGTAAAAAGTTTGGAAACTGGAGTGCAGAAGGATCTTACAGAGAGAGAGGTTGGAGACTGTGGTGCAGAAGGACTGTTGCAGACAGCAGACGTTGGAGACAGGGGTCCAGAAGAATCATTGCAGAGAGCAGAGTTTGGAGACTGTGGTGCAGAAGGACTGTGGCAGAGAGCAGATGTTTGAGACTGGGGTGCAGAAGGACTGTTGCAGAGATCAGAGGTTGGAGAATGGAGTTCAGTAGCATCATTGCAGAGAGCAGATGTTGTAGCCTAGGGTGCAGAAGGATCGTTGCAGAGTAGAGGTTGGAGACTGGGGTGCAGAAGGCCTGCTACAGAGAGCAGAGTTTGGAGACTGGGTTGCTGAAGGAACTTACAGAGAGTAGATGTTGGAGACTGAGGTGCAAATGGACTGTTACAGAGAGCAGTGGTTGGAGACTGGGGTGCAGCATGATAGTGCAGAGAGCAGAGGTGTGAGACTGAGGTTCAAAAGAACTGTTACAGAGAGCAGAGGTTGGAGAATGAGGTGTCGAAAGACTGTTACAAAGAGTAGAGTTTGGGGACTGAGGTGCAGATTTACTATTACAGAAAGCAGAGGTTGGAAATTGGATGCAGAAGGACCGTTACAGAGACCAGAGTTTGGAGACTGTTTTATAGAAAAACTGTTTCAGAGGTTGGAGACTGGGATGCAGATGGAATGTTACAGAGAGCACAGGTTAGAGACTGAGGTGCAGAAGGATAGATACAGAGAACAGAGGTTTGAGACTGGGCTTCAGAAGGACTGATACAGAAAGCAGAGTTTGGAGACTGGGGTGCAAAAGGACCATTCCGGAGGGCAGAGGTTGGAGACTGCGGTACAAAAGGACTGTTACAGAGAGAAGATGTTGGAGACTGGGGAGCAAAAGGACTGTTGCAGAGGACATAGGTTGGAAACTGGGGTCCCGCAGGACACTTGCAGAAAGAAGAGGTTGGAGACTGTGGTGGAGAAGAATTGTTGCCGAGAGAAGTGGTTCGAGATGGGGGTGCAGAAGGCCTGTTACAGAGAGCAGAGGTTGGACATTGGGTTGCAGAAGTCCTGTTACACAGAGCAGAGTTTGGAGACTGTTGTGCAAAAAGACTGTTACAGAGTGCAGAGTTTAAAGACTGTATTTTAGAAGGATCTTACAGACAGCCGAGTTTGGAGATCGTGGTGCAGAAGGACTCATGATGTGAGCAGAAGTTGGAGACTGGGGTCCAGAAAGATGGATGCAGAGAGCAGAGTTTGGAGAATGGGGTGTAGAAGGACTGTTGCAGAGAGCAATGTTGGAGACTGGGATGCAGATGAACTGTTGCAGAGAGCAGAGGTTGGAGATGGGGTTCAGAAGGACTGTTGCAGAGAGAAGAGGTTGGACACTGGGGTGCAGAAGGACTGTTACAGAGTGCAGAATTTGGAGACTGGGGTTCAGAGGGATCTTACCGAGAGCAGACGTTGGAGACTGTGGTGCAAAAGGACTATTGCAGAGAGCAGATGTTGGTAACTAGGGTGCAGAAGGACTGTTACAGAGAGCAGAGTTTTCACACTGGGGTGCAGAATGACTGTTGCAGCGAGCAGATGATGGAGTTTGGGGTGCAGAAGGACTGTTGCAGAGAGCAGACGTTGGATACTGGGTTTAAGAAGGATCATTGCAGAGTTTTGAGTCTGGTGTGAAGAAAGAGTGTTAGAGAGAGTAGAGATTGGAGACTGGGTTATAGAAGGATGCTACAGAGAGCAGAGGTTGAAGACTGATGTGCAGAAGGACTGTTAAAGAGAGTAGTGTTTGGAGACTGAGGTGCAGAAGTACCCTTGTAGAGAACAGAGTTTGGAGACTGAGGTGCAGAAGAAATGCTACAGAGAGCAGACTTTGGAGACTGGGGTGCAGAAGAACTGTTGCCGAGAGCAGAGGTTAAAGACTGGGGTGCAGAAGGACTGTTGCATAGTGCATAGGTTGGAGACTGGGGTGCAGAAGGACTGTTGCAGAGAGCAGACGTTGGAAACTGGGGTTAAGAAGGATTATTGCAGAGAGCAGAGTTTTGAGATTGGTGTTCAGAAAGACTGTCAGAGAGAGTAGAGTTTGGAGACTGGGTTTTAGAAGGATGCTACAGAGAGCAGAGGTTGAAGACTGAAGTGCAGAAGGACTGTTAAAGAGAGTAGAGTTTGGAAACTGAGGTGCAGAAATACCCTTGCAGAGAACAGAGTTTGGAGATTGAGGTGCAGAAGAAATGCTACAGAAAGCAGAGTTTGGAGACTGGGGTGCAGAAGAACTGTTGCAGAGAGCAAAGGTTGGAGACTGGGGTGCAGAAGGACTGTTGCAGAGAGCAGAGGTTGGAGACTGGGGTGCAGAAGGACGGTTGCAGAGAGCAGAGTTTGGAGACTGCGGTGCAGAAGGACTGTTGCAGAGAGCAGAGGTTGGAGACTGAGGTGCAGAAGTCCTGTTACATAAAGCAGAGGTTGGAGACTGAGGTGCAGAGGGATCTTTACAGAGAGCAGAGGATGAAGACTTGGGTGCAGAAGGACAGTTACAGAGAGCACAGATGGAGACTGGGGTTCAGAAGTAATGTTGCAGAGAGCAGAAGGTGGAGACTGCAGTGCAGAAGGACTTTTGCAGAGAGCAGAGGATGGAAACTGGGGTCCATAAGAACTGATACAGAAAGCAGACGTTGGGGATTCAGGTGCAGAAGTACCGTTACAGAGAATAAAGTTTGGAGACTGTGGTACAGAAGGACTTTAACTGAGAGCAGATGTTGGAGGCTGTGGGGCAGAAGGACTGATGCAGAGAACAGATGTTGGAGACTGGGGTGCAGAAGGACCGTTGCAAAGAGCAGAGTTTAGAGACTGAGGTGCAGAAGGATTGTTAGAAAGCAGAGCTAGGATACTGGGGTGAAGTAGCAATGTTGCAGAGAGCAGAAGGTGGAGACCGGGGTGCATAAGGACTTTTGCAGAGAGCAGAGGTTGAAAACTAGGGTGCAGAAGGACTGTTACAGAGAGCAGAGGTTGGAGACTGAGGTGAAGAAGGATCATTGCAGAGAGAAGAGGTTGGAGACTGGGGTGCATTAGGCCTGTTACAGAGAGCAGAATTTGGAGACTGGGGTGCAGAACACCTGGTAGAGAGAAGAATTTGGAGACTTGTGTGCAGAAGGATTGTTACAGATAGCACAGTTTGGAGACTGGGGTGCAGAAGGATCGTTGCAGAAATCAGAGGTTTCAGACTGAGGCTTAGAAGGACTTTTACAGAGAGCAGAGGTTGGAGTCTGAGTTGTTGAAGGACTGTTTCAGAGAGTAGATATTGAATCCTGGGGTGCTGAAAAATCGTTGCAGAGTGACTGAGGTCCAGAAGGATTGTTACAGAGATCAGAGGGTGGAGACTGGGGTGCAGAAAGAGTGTTACAGAGAGCAGAGTTTGGAGATTGGGGTACAGAACAACTGTTACCGAGAGCAGAGGTTGGAGACTGGTGTGCAGAAGGACTGTTGCAGAGAGAAGAGTTTGGAGACTGAGGTCCAGAACGATTGTTACAGAGACCAGAGGGTGGAGACTGGGGTGCAGATGGAGTGTAACAGAGAGCAGAGTTTGGAGTTTGGGGTGCAGAAAAACTGTTACCCATAGTAGAGGTTGGAGACTGGGGTGCAGAAGGACTGTTGCAGAGAGCAGAGTTCGGAGACTTAGGTGCAGAAGGACTGTTACAAAGAGCAGCGTTCAGAAACTGGGGTGCAGAAGGACCATTGCAGAGAGCAGAATTTGGAACCTGGGAAGAAAAGGATCGTTGCAGAAAGCAGATGTTGGAAACTGGGGTGCCGAAGGACTTGTAAAGAGAGCATATGTTGAAGACTGAGGTGCAGAAGGATCGTTTCAGAGAGCAGAGGTTGGAGACAGGGGTGCAGAAGGACTGTTACAGATTTCAGAACTTGGAGATTGAGGTGGAGAAGGATCGTTGCACAGAGCAGAGGTTGAAGAGTGAGGTGCAGAAGGATCGCTATAGAGTGCAGAGGTTTGAGACTCTGGTGCAGGAGGACAGTTACAGAGATCACAGGTTGGAGACTGGGGTACAGAAGAAATGTTACAGAGAGCAGAGGTTGGAGACTGGGGTGCAGAAGAACTGCAGCAGAGATCAGACGTTGGAGACTGTGATGCAGAAGGATTGTTGCAGAGAGCAGTGGTTTGAGACTGGGGTGTAGAAGGACTGTTGCAGAGAGAAGAGGATGGAGACTGGGGTGCAGAAGGACTGTTGCAGAGAGCAGAGGTTAGAGACTGAGGTGCAGAAGGACTGTTACAGAGATCACAGGTTGGAGACTGGGGTACAGAAGAAATGTTACAGAGAGCAGAGGTTGGAGACTGGGGTGCAGAAGAACTGTAGCAGAGATCAGACGTTTGAGACTGTGATGCAGAAGGATTGTTGCAGAGAGCAGTGGTTTGAGAATGGGGTGTAGAAGGACTGTTGCAGAGAGAAGAGGATGGAGACTTGGGTGCAGAAGGACTGTTGCAGAGAGCAGAGGTTAGAGACTGAGGTGCAGAAAGACTGTTACAGAGAGCAGAGGCTGGAGACTGGGGTGCAGAATTACTGATATGGAAAGTAGAGTTTGGAGACTGGGGTGCAGAAAGACTGTTACAGACAGCAGAGGTTGGAGACTGCAGTACAGAAGAACTGTTACAGAGAGCAGAGTTTGGAGCCTGGGGTGCAGAAGGACTGTTGGAGAGTACAGAGGTTGGAAACTGGGGTGCAGAAGGATTGTTACAGAGAGCAGAGTTTGAAAACTGAGGTGCAGAACAATCGTTGCAGAGAGCAGAGGTTGGAGACTGGGGTGCAGAAGGACTGTTGCAGAGAGCAGAGTTTGGAGACTGAGGTGCAGAAAGATCGTTGCAGAGAGAAAAGTTTGGAGACTGGGTTGCAGAAGGCCTGTTACAGAGAGCAGAATTTGGAGACTGGGGTGCAGTAGACATGTTACAGAGAGCAGAGTTTGGAGACTGGTGTGCAGAAGGATTGTTACAGATAGCACATTTTGGAGACTGGGGTGCAGAAGGATCGTTGCAGAGAGCAGAGGTTTCAGACTGAGGCTTAGAAGGACTTATACAGAGAGCAGAGTTTGGAATCTGAAGTTCAGAAGGAATGTTACAGAAAGCAGAGGTTTGCAATTCGCGTGTAGAAGGACCCTTATAGAGAGAAGAGGTTAGAGACTGCGGTACAGAAGGACTGTAACAGAGAACAAAGTTTGGAGACTGTGGTGCAGAAGTACCGTTGCAGAGAGCAGATGTTGGACACTGGGGTGGAGAAGGACTGTTACAAAGAGCAGACGTTGGAGACTGAGGTGCAGAAGGATTGTTACAGAGAGCAGAGGTGGAGACGGGGTGGCAGAAGGACCATTACAGAGAGCAATGGTTGGAGACTGAGGTGCAGAAAAACTTTTACAGAGAGTAGAGTTTGGATACTGGGGTGCAGAAGGACTGCTACAGAGAGCAGAGTTTGGAGACTGGGATGCAAAAGGATCTTCCAGAGAACAGAATCTGGAGACTGGTGTGCAGTAGGACTGTTGCAGAGAGCAGAGGTTGCAGACTGAGGTGCAGAAGGATCGTTGCAGAGAGAAGAGTTTGAAGACTGGGGTGGAGAAGGACTGTTACAGAGAGCAAGGTTAGAGACTGAGGTGCAGAAGGATCGTTTCAGAGAATAGAGGCTGGAGACTGGCATGCAGAAAGACCGTTACAGATTGCAGAGGTTGGATACTGAAGTGCAGAAAGACTTTTACAGAAAGGAGAGGTTGGAGACTGGGGTGTCAAAGGATTCGTACAGAGAGCAGAAGATGGAGACTTGGGTGTAGAAGGACTGTTGCAGAGAGCAGACTTTGAAGACTGGGATGCAGAAGGATCCTTGCAGAGAGCAGAGGTTTCATACTGGGGTGTAGAAGGACTGTTGCAGAGAGCCGAGGTTGGAGACTGGGGTGCAGAAGGACTGTTGTAGAGAGCAGATGTTGGAGACTGAGGTGCAGTAGGACTATTACAGAGAGCAGAAGTTTTACACTGGGGTTCAGAATAACTGATATGAAAAGTAGAGTTCGTAGTCTAGGGTATAGAAGGACTGTTACAGAGAACAGATTTTGTAACCTGGGGTGCAGAAGGACTGTTGCAGAGAACAGAAGTTGGAGACTGGGGTGCAGAAGGGCCGTTGCAGAGAGATGAGGTTGGAGACTGAGGTGCAGAAGGCCTGTTACAGAAAGCAGAGATTGGACACTGGGTTGCAGAAGACTTGTTACAGAGAGAAGAGGTCGGAGACTTGGGTGCAGAAGGATTGTTATAGATAGCACAGTTTGGAGACTGGGGTGTAGAAGGATCGACACAGAGAGCAGAGCTTTCAGACTGATTCTTAGAAGTACTATTACAGAGAGGAAAGGTTGGAGTCTGAGGTCCAGAAGGACTTTTATAGAAAGCAGAGTTTGGCAATTGGGGTGCAGATGGTTCATTACAAAGAGAAGAGGTTGGAGACTGCGATACAAAAGGACTATTACAGAGAGCAGAGGTTGGAGACTGGGTAGAAGAAGGATCGTTGCAGAGAGCAGATGTTGGAGACTGGGGTGCAGAAGGATTGTTAGAGTAGAGGATGGAGACTGAGTTGCAGAAGGACAGTTCCAGAGAGCAAAGGTTGGAGAGTGGGGTGCAGAATAAATGTTTCAGACAGCAGAGTTTGGAGACTTGGGTGCATAAGGACTGATGCAGAGAGCAGAGGTTGGAGACTGGGGTGCAGAAGTATCGTTGCAGAGAGCAGAGGTTGGAAACTAAGGTGCAGAAGGATCGTTACACAGAGCACAGTTTGGTTCCTGGGGTGTAAAAGGACTGCGGCAGAGAACAGAGGTTGGAGACTGAGGTGCAAAAGGACTGATACACAGAGCAGAGGTTGGAGACTGGGGAGCAGAAGAACTGATACACAAAGCAGAGGTTGGAGACTGGGATTAAGAAGGACCGTTACAGAGAGCAGAGTTTGGAGACTGCAGAAGAGAAAGACTTTTACACAGAGCAAAGTTTGGAGACGGTGATGCAGAAGGACTTTTGCAGAGAACTAGGGTGGAGACTGGGGTGCAGAAGAACCGTTGCAGAGAGAAGAGGTTTGAGACTGAGGTGCAGAAGGATTGTTACAGAGAGCAGAGGTTGGAGACTGGGGAGCAGAAGAACTGATACACAAAGCAGAGGTTGGAGACTGGGATTAAGAAGGACCGTTACAGAGAGCAGAGTTTGGAGACTGCAGAAGAGAAAGACTTTTACACAGAGCAAAGTTTGGAGACGGTGATGCAGAAGGACTTTTGCAGAGAACTAGGGTGGAGACTGGGGTGCAGAAGAACCGTTGCAGAGAGAAGAGGTTTGAGACTGAGGTGCAGAAGGATTGTTACAGAGAGCAGAGGTTTGAGACTAAGGTGCAAATGGACTCTTGCAGAAAGCAGAGGTCGGAGACTGAGGTGAAGAAGGATCGTTGCAGAGAGAAGATGTTGGAGACTGGGGTACAGAAGGCCTGTTACAGAGAGCAGAGTTTTGAGACTGGAGTGCAGAAGGAGTGTTACAGATAGCGCAATTTCAAGACTGGGTTGCAGAAGGATATTACAAAGAGAATTTTGGAGACTGAGGTACAGAAGGACTGTTACAGAGAGCAAAGGTTGGAAACTCGGTTGCAGAAGGATTGTTGCAGAGAGCAGAGGTTGGATCCTGGGGTGCAGAAGGACTGTTACAGAGAGCATTGTTTGGAGACTGGGGTGCAGAATGATCGTTGCAGAGAGAACAGGTTGGAGACTGGGGTGCAGAAGGCCTGTTACAGAGAGCAGAGGTTGAAGACTGGGGTGCAGAAGGCCTGTTACAGAGAGAGGAGTTTGGAGACTGGGGTGCAAAAGGACTGTTACAGGGAGCAGCATTTGGAGGATTCGTTGCAGAAGGATCCCACAGAGAGCAGAGGTTGGATACTGAGGTGCAGAAGGACTTTTACAGAGAGTAGTGGGTGGAGCCTGGGGTGCAGAGGGAGTGATACAGAGAGCAGAGTTTAGATATTGGGGTGCAGAAGAACTGTTACTGAGAGCAGAAGTTGGAGACTGCGGTGCAGAAGGCCTGTTAAAGAGAGCAGAATTTTGAGATGAGGTGCAGAAGGATAGTTACAAAGAGCAGAGGTTGGAGACTGAGGTGCAGATGGATTTTACAGAGAGCAGATTTTGGACACTGATGTGCAGAAGGACTGTTATAGAGAGCAGATGTTTGAGACTGGGGAGCAGAAGGACTGTTGCAGAGAGCAGAGGTTGGAGACTGGGATGCAGAAGGATCCTTGAAGGGAGCAGAGCTGGAGACTGAGGTGCACAAGGATCGCAACAGAGAGCAGAATTTGAAGACCAGGGTGCAGTAGGATAGTTACAAAGAGCACAGGTTGGAGACTGGGGTGAAGAAGAAATGTTGCAGAGGGCAGAGGTTTGAGACTGGGGTGCAGAAGGAATGTAGCAGAGAGTAGAGTTTGGAGACTGGGATGTAGAAGGACTGTTGCAGAGAGTAGACATTGGATACTGGGATGCAGACGGATCGTTGCAGAGAGCAGAGGTTGGAGACTGGGGTGTAGAAAGACTTTTGCAGACAGCAGATGTTGGAGACTGGGGTGCAGAAGGACTGTTGCACAGAGCAGAGGTTGGAGACTGGGGTGCAGAATAACTGATATGGAAAGTAGAGTGTGTAGACTGGGGTGCAGAAGGACTGTTGCAGAGAACCAAGTTTGGAGACTGGGGTGCAGAAGGGCCGTTGCAGAGTAATGACGTTGAAGACTGAGGTGCAGAATGACTGATACAGAGAGCATAGTTTAGAGAACGAGGTGCAGAATGATCTTACAGAGAGCAGAGTTTGGAGACATGGGTGCAGAAGGACTGTTGCAGAGAGCAGAGTTTAGAGACTGGGTTGTAGAAGACCTGTAACAGAGAGCAGATGTTGGAGACTGCGGTGCTGAAGTATCGTTGCAGAAAGAAGAGGTTGGAGTCTGGGGTGCACAAGGACTGTTACAGAGAGCAGAGTTTAGAGACTGGGTTGCAGAAGACCTGTTACAGAGAGCAGATTTTGGAGACTGGGTTGCAGAAGGATTGTTACAGATAGCACAGTTTTGAGACTGGGGTGTAGAAGGATTGATGCAGAGAGAAGAGGTTTCAGACTGAGGATTAAAAAGACTGCTGCAGAGAGTAGAGGTTAGAGTCTGAGGTGCAGATGGACTGTTACAGAAATAAGAGTTTGGCAATTGAGGTGCAGCAGGACCGTTATAGAGAGGAATAGTTAACTTCTGCCTTTCCGAACACAGAGATCAAGATTGATGTAAAATGAGAAAAACTCTACATTGGAAAACACTGAAGGCAACACCGACTGTTTCTGCAGATGATGACTCTGCTTTGTAAATTTTTTTCTTAACATTTGCAATGAAAATGAACTTCTCCAAAAATCCTATGTTTACATAAAAGGACAACAGGAGACAGAGATTACTGAGACAGTGAGAAATGACTTCACACCATGATGAGGTCGAATGGCTTTCTGTTGGCTTCTAGCAATTCTCTGGTTAGTCCCACCCACCATCACCCCTGCAAATGTGTGCGGCTCCATGGGTCTGATTCCCTGAGACCAGTCCCACAGGTTATCAGTCTCCAGGCTGCTTTTCATTCGATATTATTTGCCATGTTGCTGCAGATTAACAAGCCTGTTTGGGGTGCTCTCAGTCCATTCTCGTCATGGTCTCTTTTTCTCTGTTTTGTAGCTATGACAACGTTGGAAATGAGCAATCAATCATTTGTCACTGAATTCATCTTCTTGGGATTTTCCAACCACTCCAACCTACAGGGCTCATTCTTCCTGCTCTTTCTGGTCATTTACCTGACCACTCTCCTGGGGAACATGCTCATAATAGTGGCCACCAGGGTCAGTCCTGCTCTCCACTCTCCAATGTACTTTTTCCTCAGCAATTTGAGCTTCTTGGACGTCTGCTACACATCCACCACCCTCCCAGTACTGCTGGTGAACTTCTTCTGGGAGAAGAAGGCCATTTCTTATGAGGGCTGCCTTTCCCAGATCTTCTTCTTGGTGATAAGTGCTGGCACAGAAGGCGTCTTACTGGCAGTGTGGCCAGTATGACTGCTGTGTGGCCACCTGCCATCCTCCTCAGTTCCCAGTCATCATGAGTTTGAAGGTCTGTGTTAGCCTGGTGACTGGGTCCTGGCTGTGTGGGCTGGTGAATTTGGTCACACACATGGTGCTGGCCATCACACTCACTCTGTGTGGGCCCCACCAGATCAGCCACTTTCTCTGTTACACCCCATTGCTCCTTAAGCACTCCTGCTCAGACACCTCTGTCAACGAGTCTGCCCTCCACGTGGTCAGTGCCACCATGGGCCTGAGCCCCTGCCTCTTCACTGCAGGCTCCTACTCACTCATCATGGCAGCCAACCTTGGGATTCCCTCTACCCAGGGCAGGAGGAAGGCCTTCTCCACCGGTGTGTCCCCCCTCACTGTCGTGGTGGTCTTCTATGGAACTGCCAACTTCCACTATGACAGGCCCAGAGAAGGCTGGACACGGACACCCTGCTCTCTGTGATCTTCTGTGTGGTTACCCCCATGTTGAAGCTCATCATTTACAGCCTGAGAAGCAAGGAGGTCAAGAGTGCCCTGAGGAAGCTTGCTGGAAGACAGACTGTATAGTGAGATTAGAACTAGATGATGGTTTTATTCTAGGAAATGTCTTAGTTGTAGAAATATGTGAACTCTTCAGCAGCAATTACAAGGACACTCTCTCCATACACAGTGTCTCATGACCACTGTGGTGCCCCTCCAACCAGGGGAAGCACACTGTGCTAAGTATGTGACACATTGTGACCTCACCTGGGTTCTGTAATCCACAGGTATTTCAGAATATTTTTATTATTTTTCTCTCCAAAAAAAGCCTATACCCAAAGTAGTCAATCTCCTTTCCCCCAATATTGCAGCTCTAGCCAACACTAGTGAATGTGAAGTGCTATGTGCAATGTGACTTTGACTTGCATTTTCCTAATGGATCTTGATTCTAAGTTTTAAATAAACACCATTTCTGTGTTTCTCCTTCACATGTGGAAAGACTCATGTTTACACTCGAGTTTCTGTGGATATTTTTAATGAAGTAATACCATATACGCCTTTCGGATCTGACTCCTTTCATTTAGGATGTTTGCAATTTTCAGTTATATTGTAGCTTGTATTAGTATTTTAGTTTATTCCTCCTTATTGTGACTGATTTCCATCTTATGAAAATGCCACATTTTTTGTTCATTTCCCACTGGATAGTAATTTTTACTTTGTGTCTGTGTGGGTGTCATACTGCAGATTGAACCCGGAGCCTCCTGCACACTAAACAATGTTCTACCACTAAGCCAAAGCCCAACCCTTTTAAAAATTTTGTTTTGAGACAGGGTCTTGTAAATTTGCCCAGGTTGTCCCTGAATTTGTGATCCTCCTGCCTCAGCTTCTTGTGTAGCTAGATTACAGACCTGCCTGGTCATTTTCACTTTTTGACTAATATGAATAAGATTCCTATATATAATATGAACATTATATATAATATGTATATTATATGAACATTCATGTACAAATTATTGGTGGACAACTTTTTTATTTATCTTGAGTTTGTAAGTAGGAGTGGAAGAGGTGGATCGTTAACTCCATATTTAACTTTCTTAAGAAGTTCCAGATCATTTTCAGACCAATGGAACCAGCTTACCTTATTATTAAGAGTGGTGAATAAAGCTTCTGATTTCCTCACTTCCTTAACAACACATCATTATCATTCCTTTTATTGTGAGAAACCTGAAATGTGTGAAGTGCTTCATCAAACATGCTTTAGCTTTGCCATTCCCTGATGGCTTATCATTCTAAGATTTTTTAGGAGTACTGTTAATGTGTCTCTCCTAAGCATGAGGAAAACCCCATTGTATTATGTTAAATTTTACGTTTTAGAGACTTACCTCTTTATCTAATACTTTTATTTTTATTTTTGTGCAGTAAAATACTACAAGACTTTAAAGCTTGTTGTCCTTTCTCCATCGGTGCCCGAAAGAGCTGTTTGAGGACTCTTTTTTTCCCCTACTTTTAAACTCCATAGCAAACAATTTCTTCACCAGGTCATGAGCATCAGCAGGATCATAAAATTAAGGGGCACGAAGTCATACAGGGTTTGTTAAGGGATCAGCCCTTAGCAGGAGTGGATCAGCTGAAGATTGTGGAAATGCTTTTAATATTGTGGCTTCTGATATCTCTCCATCTGGCAAAGTATGTAACATGAAGGAGAAACTTCATATGCCGTGCGAAATCCATCCCAATAAGTGTACACTCACCCTGACCCCTTCTCTCCCTAGTGGGAAAGGAAGGCAGTCTTGAGGTTTCAGCCACCCACAACTTCTTAGAAGAAATCTCACTTTGAACTTCGCTCACCCACATCCCAGAAGAGAGAGGACGCTGATATTCTCGCTGCATGCTGGGAACAGGTGATTGCCAAGACATTAATGAATCCAACAGTGAATTAACTGCTCTCCATTGTTGCAGTTGAACTCAAGCCGTTGCCCTTGAGTTGTGTTTGCACACTGAGGAGTCCCAGAGCAGCTGCAGTGGAAAGGCTCGATGCATATTCCTAACAGGTCAGCCCCATACCTCTATAAATGTCCATCACAGGAAAATGAATTGTGAGAGATCAGAGGATTTTGACTCCTTAATGAGGCCTCAGATATTCGAAAGGCAACTCTCAGAAAAACAGGTCCGTTTTGTGGTGAATAGAGACCAACAGCCAGTTTTACCAAGAGCTTTCTTTGAGCCCAGGTACTAGTATGGAGAGCAGCAAGGGCCACACCAAAACCAGAAATCTACGCATCTCTGTGAGAGTTGCTGGTAAGTAGTTTATTTACCATCACAATTTTCAAAAACACTATCCCAGAATCAGGATATACCTACACCTTAAAAACATATTACAGAATATGGTACATATTTTCATTACCATTTTGATGGCATTTATGTAATGACCTATCATAGCACCTTTTCTATGTGTGTCTAAGTTTCCACAATACTACTTGTATTGCCAGAGTAGAAATAACTTCAGAGGTTATCACAAAACCTGAGGGATTTAGCATGATGCCTCCAATACTGGAAGAAAACCCAAAACATAACCAGAAACCCTGGGATGCCTAAATTCCTTAAGTGAGATGATGTGTGTGGAAAATTACTTATGGTAAATGATAGATAATGCTAAGTGTTAATCCTCTGCTTTTGATGAGGAGGACAGAAAGGAATAATTTTTAGGGAGAAAGTATAGGGACACATTCCCATTATGATACAATATAGCATAACAATAGACCTACCAAAATATCTGTTTAAATAAAAATCATTATCGTAGAAGAAATTATGATTAGAAACGTATTCATTCACTAACTAGGGGTTTTTATCTTTATCTTACAACACATGGATGCTTGGGGAGGGGAGTTGCAAGCAATTTATTAACTGTAATAAATCCCTGAAGCTTGTGAGTAATCTACTTTATACACAACCCCCCTCCTTTAGAAATATTATATTTTGGCGTTACTCATAAGTGACTTCATTCTAGGTCACCTGACTTTGAGATGACTGATTGGGAAAGAAAGATGCAGAGCTGCTTGTTCTGTGGGAACTGAGCCGATGGTCTAAATAAGGGATATGTTTAGGAGACAGGAGACACTGAGTTCCTTAGAAGCCGCTGGGCTATGCTGCCTCACTTATGCCCACAGAGGCTTTATTTTTTTTAGCAAGATATCTGCACCAGAACCACTGAACAGAAATATCCTCACGCCTCTGTCAAGTCTCTGTTAGATCCTTTAGGTCCCACACAGTACCGTCTTTAAAGAATCTTTTAAAAACTTTGCTCCATGGATGTACTTGACAGACCTTCTTCATTCTTCAGACCTTTACTGAGTGCACATTTACACAAGGTGTTGCCCTAGTATTTAGAACACAATTGAGAGGCTCTACTAGGACCTGGAGGAGCGCATATTCAAGATGGAAATAGGGGCTTTGACAAGTATTAAGTGCTCCATTCCCAGAGCTGCCCAAGCAAACACTAAGGGAAAATAATGATAATTTGTAGATTACATAGAATTGTTACCAAGTTTCCTGCACATATTGAGTTCATCTTCCCATTAGATTGTAAGTTGGTTGAAGGACAGTGTCAAAGACCAGCTCCAACAGGGGGTCTCAGGAGACGAATGGATGGTGAGGAGTCGGCAAAAGAGGGGGGGGAAGAAACAACACAGACACCAAAGTGAAGGTGTTGATCCCAAACTTTACTTGTGAAGTTGATCATATATTCTTTTCATTTTGGCAGGCTTACAGTACTTTGTGGTTACAAAACAGGAATCATTATTCAAAAAAACAAAATATTACGTAGGTACAATTAGAATAGAAAAATGTATTATGGCTTATGCATAAGCAAGCATTTGTACTTTCAGTTCGAGTTTTGTTTCTGCTTAGTTAACTTTTAATAATAGTTACAAATGTTCCAAACTATTGGCCTATACCTTGACTATTCTTTCTTGACTTACTGACTGGAACAGGTGCCATGGTTACAGCAAGTAGTTCATTTGTTATTACTTGTAATCAAACAAAAGTAAGAGCACAAACCATTGTGCACAGGAACAAGAACAAGTTGCCCAGTACTAAGCACTAATCTATCTTCTTAACATTAGTTTTCCTTCTCTAGATTCTAATTTAATTTCTAAAAACTTTTTTCACAGGAATACAGGGAGTTTTTCTTTAGACATTAACAATTTACACTCCACAGCTGAATCATTGCATTTAGAGCAAACAGATCTATGCTTTAGAAGTAGTTGTATTAATTGGGAAAGTCATGATTTTTTTTATACTTAATGGTCATATGAGAAATCAGAACTATACTTACTAAAGGAATACAAAAACAATTCAGCCCATTCCCTGAAACATACTGCGCTCCTCCAGAGGATGGACGACTTGCGCCATCCACCTAAGTAGGGCCTTGCCATTGCCTGTGTCAGGGGATGGGCACAGCAGGACAGGGATCAGATCTTATCCTCTTTGGGTTTCTTTGTAGATCTGGCTTAGGACTAAATAAAACCCTGTATAGGAACAAAATTGGTTTTAATTGAAACTAACCACTACCAAAAAAAGAAATTTTAAAATCCTAAATGGAAAAGAGAAGTTTTTATTTTGAATAATTTTATAACTAGAAGGCTTTGACATCGTAAGAGGTAATAATTTGTCTTCCCTTTCTCCTTTATGCTAGAAGAAGCACAGGTGAAATAAAAAGAACTGAAAGAGTTGGCACAGTGGTGCACGCCTGTAACCCAGCAGCTCAGGAGGCTGAGGCAGGAGGATAGTGAGTTCAAAGACAGCCTCAGCAAAAACAAGCCACCAAGAAACTCAGTGAGACCCTGTCTCTAAATAAAATATAAAATAGGGCTGGGGATGTGGCTCAGTGGTCAAGCACCTGAGTTCAATCTCCGGTAACTGCCCCCCTACACCCCGGCCCCAAAAAAACAGAACTGAAAGAGATGTTAAATGCTGAATTGAGTGCTGAATATCCAAGACAGGAGGGAGGCTTTTTCCTGGTGAATTTGTTAAGATTTTAAACCTACCAGTTAGGGGTAAGGGCATCCCTGCATGTTAGGTGAAAGAGCCCAGCCTGCCCCAAAGTGTGTCCTTGGACCAGCATCATTGGGAACACTTGGAACTCACTGACTGAGGCTAACTGTTCTGCACAATGACCTCTGAACTTTTCCTCGGCTCCAAGCACCCACACCACATGGAAGGATATGAGGACAACTCTGGGCCAGGCCAGATAGCTCATAGATTTCACAGTAATAAATTCACATTGCCACAAGCACCTGAAATCATTCAGATATTTTTCTGAATAAATTGACCTTGTACTGTGTGTGTGTGTGTGTGTGTGTGTGTGTGTGTGTGTGTGTGAGATCAAATAGGAATCATTGTTTCTCTGATGTGCATAAGGGTTTTCATGATCACACCATTCTTCTTCGTTTTGGTCATGCCCATTTTTTTTTTTCGTTTGAGGAAATGAATCCGTAAGGTTAGTCAGCAAAACATTTCATTTATTACCAGGGCAAAAAAAAAAAGTTCTTCTTTTAAGACTCTAGACTTATTCATTTTATTTTGTTTATATTTAGATTTTAAAATTAGTTGTGCTTAACTGAAGCACCGACATTCTATTGAAATTTAAATACTTTAAGATTCTTAAGGCCCTGAGATTTGGAATTTTAATGAAAGCTGTGTTGGCCTATTAATCATGTGCAATGAATTATTAGAACCAAAAACAAGAATGTCTGGGCATTGAAGATAATAAGACAGTATACTAATATATGGAATTATCATCAGGTAACAAAGTATCACTACAAATAATAGTTATTACATGATAAATTTTCTGAGTCAACTTCTTTTTTGTTTCTTAAATCATAATTGTTAATACATATTAAATGTACAAATTAATGTACATTATGCAAATTAAAGGGCTTCATTGATGTTTCCCTACTTGCATTAATATATTGTGCATTAATTTCAATTCTTTTTTCTGTAAAATGGGGATAATAGGTTATCTTATAGGGTTGTGTAAACCAAATAAGTTAATGCATGTAAAAGTCTCATAGGCATTTAATAAGTGTTAGGTATTTTTATCTAATGTGTGTCTCTATTCGTTACTCAATTTGAAAAATCCTGATTGGATTCAGGTATGTAAAAATTCATCTTTTCAAAGAAATTCACTGAGTTTTGATAGAATGGATTATCCGAAATTCAATCTAATTTTTACAGAAACATGCCACTTTTAAACTACATTAAACAAGGTTTTTAAAGTCAGGCATTTATGTGTTTTGAAGCAATCTTAGAAGACTCACACTCAAATTATTTTTTATGAAATATGCCCTAGATGATTATGATTATGGTTATTAATATTGCAGAGCAGAGGGTTTACTATTAAATTGATCTAATTCCTATGCTGCATTATATAAATTCTAAGGAGCAAGTACATATTGTGTCACAAAGTTTCATTCATGAGTTACGATTGTTAATAATGGATTCTAATGGTGACCATTATGATGATTCAATCTAATGCCCTACATTAATAAAGAGCATAGAGGATAAGAAAAATTGTTTGGGTATCATCCTTCACCCTACCCAACACCCGTGACCTACAAGAAATTAGCCAGTAAAACCAAGGAAAAACTTATATGTAGATAAAATTATATAAACATACATTGGGAGATTTTTTTAAGGCCCCATGAAATTGTCCCTCTTGAACTGACCTTTATATTTAAGACCTTTACAATAGCAGTATGCACAACTTCAGAGATTGTATTTTTACATCACTGAACATTTACATTTAGTTTTCCCTTTTACACATCCACAGACCATGTACCAATTTTCCATAGTAAAATCTGCTGGAACTGCCTTCTATGTGGAATTTTATTTCTTTTTCTGAAAACATCTAGATATCTACCTATAAAAGAGATTGTCATATTGATCTTTTTGGTACGGGGAGTTAAAAGAAAGTACATGTCACTGATTTCTAAATGACTTGAAGTTCATCCAGGTAATTGATAGAGAAAACAGAGAACGTAAGAAATGTCAAGTACATGTAGCTTCCAGCTCCATTTCAAAGTTGATTTATTGTAAATCAATGCTAATAAGGTAACCTCTTGTTTAGAAAAATTATTTAGAGAAAGCGATACCTACAACTGAACTAGATAGTGTGGTGTTTTTAGTCATTTCTGGATAAACTTTTACTACAATTTTCGTGAACACCAAGTATCACAAGGATCCCTACTTTCTCTATTTCCTTCTCTACTTTCTCTATTCTCCTGGGAGATTTCATATTCACCCTTTGCTGTAACAGTTGCCTTCAAGACAATGACTCCCAAATCCACACCTGCAGTTCTAGGCTGTCTGTGAAGGGCATTTCCACGTGATTATCCCATAGATAACTCACATTCAACATTACTCAAATCAAATCCACCAAAGCCTCCTCTACATCTGCTATTCCTCACATATTCCTGTTTTCCTGAGTGATCCCACCAGCTAGCCAGCCTGCCCAAACTGATTTGTTTTCTTTACCGTGTCCTGTTCAACTAGGACTTTAAAGTTCTCCATATCCTTCTGCATGAGGGCTTCAGAAATTTTCTCCCACCTTCAACATAGCACGTCTTCAGATACAGACCACTTCATTTTGATCTTGTTTTAGTACTCAGATCACTCTTTTGAACTAAACAGGTGTGTCTAAAACCTGGGGAACCAGGTTTCACAGTTATCAACCCCTGCTCTTTGGACTCACACGCACAATTCCATGAATGGGTCTATCTGCATGTTCTAGACCTAGAGATCTGATGATTTTCTAAAACCCAGTCTATCTCCTCCCAGATGTCCCTGTTTTCAGTCTGCACTCACCTGAAAGAGATGTATGGTCCCCTTTTGGTGATATTCTGCAATCATTGATGTCCATGCTCATACCCAAGCCTGGCTTCCAGAGACACACCTGGGCTTTCTGGTGCCCCATGGCATGGTAGGGTGTGGGACGTTTGCCAAGGTTTCTATTGCCAAGTACCTTGCTTAGAAATCAGGCCTGACACAGCTTCACAGAGCCTAGTCTCGGCCAAATAGGCTGATACCCTGCCACCTCCCCTGAAGTAGCAGGCTCCTTAGAATGACCCAGGGCTTGGCAGCATCCACTAGTACTATCCCACCAGCCCCTTGAAGACTAGCTGGAGTCTCCATAGAAACAGAATACATCTCTATGGAAATGGGCTCCCTCCTCCTGCCCCAGTGTGATGCAGCTCTCAGAGAACCTCAATAGTGATGGTCTTTCCATTTATAGCAATTAGAATTACCAAGTGTTCTGAGCTTGCTGAGCCTTAGATAGCAGATTCCTGCTATATTCTTTGAGATTTCTGCCATCATTGTTGCCTGAGATGCCAACTTGCCATCCCACTAACTATAAGACAGTGTTCTCAGTCAAGACCAATCCCACAACCAATAACACACACACACACACACACACACACACAGACACACACACACACACACACATGCACACGTCCATCCATCATGGTGAGTAAAACTTTGTATCTGTGATACAGACTGAATGCACCCACCAATCACATTCACTGCTTCAAACAGATCGTGATCAGGAAACAACTGATGTAACTTGTAAAATGTGATATGTCCTGGACTATCACTGTGGTAAAAAAGAAGTAGAGAAATGCAAAAAATGGGAGAAAATACTTAACCTCTTAGAGACCTATAAAAATATTTAGATGTGGTTTCAACCAATCCTGTGTTAAAAAACTTCTTGAAAAAATGCTTTCACTTCTATTTATCAATTTACTTTCTTACTTACTTACTTACTGCAGTACTGGGGATTGAACCCAGTGGCACTCTACCATGAAGCTATATCCCCAGCCCTTTCAATTATTTGGGGCGGGGGGGCTTGCAGAGTTTCAAATCTATGATCCTCCTGCCTTAGTCTCCTAAGTACCAGGGATTATAGGCAGGTAATCAAAGAATGCACAGATCTAAAGTGTACAGGTTTATAATATTTTACATATATTTGAACTACCAAAAATCAGGATATAAAACATTTCCATTACTTTAGAAAATTCCTTCATGCTTCAACTGATATCACCCCTGAGTTCCAAAAAAAAAAAAAGACCACCATTATTACTTGACCATTATAGCTGTTTTGCTAATTTTTGAACTTTATTTAAAGGAAACATACAGTATATATTTTGTATCTGGCTTCTTTCACCCAGAAATTTTTTTTTAGATTTGTCAATGTTATTAATGTTCCAGTTTTTGTGTTCCTAATGTAACTGAATTATTCCACTGCATGATAAACCGTGATTTGTCTTCTGAAGGCATAATATTTGTTTGAGTTATTATGAATTTTTACACAAGAATTTTTGTGAACTGTGCATTAATTTCCTTGGAAATATGCTAGGAATGTGATTGTTTTGAATAGAATAACTACATATTTAACTAAATTAGAAATTACTAAATATTTTTGAAAAGTAAGTGTATAGTCTTCAAATTTCACCTTGAATATCTATCAAAATAGCTGGAAAGCATGTTGTTTTCATCATTATAATAACCAAAAAGAGCAGAAGAAAATGCAAATTAATTACTTTCCTTGACTTTATTAGGGATGAAGATTATAAAGCAAACAACTAACCAAAGTCTTGGGAGATATAAGCAAACAAAATAATCCAGGCATTTTTTTAACTATGGGAGAACCCACTAGATACATAGGAGTTTATTTATAAAAAAAACTCAAATAAAAAATAGTTAATGAATTGCTAAAGACTAAGTATAGACTGGTTTAAGAGCAGAAAGACCCAGAGGGCTATAGACATAAGATGTTTGTATTTTTTCTTTTTCTCCATGGATTCCAACAAATGCTCTCAGAAAGATAGGGAAGTATTCTTAGAAAGTGTCTTTAATGGTATCACTTCTTGGATAGGTGGAGGAACAAAGAGCTGCAACAGCAGCCAAACCTCCTCCCAGACCCATTTCCTGATTTTTTGCATAGAAAAAAAGCTGTAATCTTCAGGGGCAAGAGTAACAGAAACTGTTACATTAGGACACTCAAAGGAAAACCTTTGCAGCTATGGAAAAAAACAGGCCGAAATGTCTAATGTCGGGAGGAATAAGAACTAGGCTCAGCCATATTGCTAGAAAGTGGGTCACTGTGAAGGCCATATCCCTGTGACTGAGTTTACAGTACCTAAGGCAGGGCTTCATAGAAACATCAGAAATCACTTCTGTGTTTCCCACTAGTCCACTAACATGCATTAACTGAAAATAACAGTAGAATACAGCTGAGAATTCTTCAAGAAATAGATTATCTATGGAGAACAGCAAAAATAGAATTCACAAAGGCAAGCAGGGAACAATATTAACAAACTGAACTCAGCCATATAGAATAAGGTAACATTACAGTCAATTGAGATCAATCCCAGAATGCAAGGCTGGTTCAATATTCAAAAATTCAATCAACCGAATTTTCACAGTAACAGACTAAATAAGAAAAAAATATATATCGTTTCAATAGATGCAGAGAAAATAAGAAAATTCAATATCTATTTATGATAAAAACTATAACTAAATGAAACTAGGGGCAAAGTCCAGTGGTAGAGTGCATGCTTAGTATGCATAAGGCTCTGAATTCAAAACCCAGCATACATACACACACACACAAAAAAAAAAAACACTAGTAGAAAACGGATAGACATTTTCTAACTTGATAAAAGGCATTGAGTAAATGTAATGTGCCAGACACATAGCTTATATTATCTCAAAACTTTTTACAGCAGTTGTGAAATAGACATCATTAATATCTTAAGCAAGGAACAAACTGAGGATTAGAGATAAGCTGACTTTTTTACAAACAACATCTAGTAAACAACAGATGGATTTCAATTCACATCTATCTGTACCAAGAGCCTACAGTTTTACTATAATATTTTTCATTTAAGATTGAAAAAGAAACAGAAATTTTAGTTCAAAACAATGGATCACGGATTAGCATGAGTAACATGATAGAAAATCAGTAATTGTATCAATCATTTTTTTTTTTATTTAGGAAATGTAATGTTTGGTGAAGTAAATCTTATACTACAAAAGAAAAAAAAATACCTAAGTATATATCATTTGTCAAAATTTCTTGTATCTTATAAAACTAAAAAAAATAAAAGTTTCTACTGAAAAAAAATAGATCAATCTATTTAAAAGCAGGTGACTTATAATTTTACTTTTAAGAAATAATCAGAGATGATCACAGATACATATGTATGAATGCTTCTATTTCAATATTTATGATAGTAAATGGAATGGAAGGTTTCTATGTTCAATAAAAGGGGGGATATTAACTTAATTTCATATTAGGAAATTAAGATTACAAGGCAAACAACTAAATAGAGTAAAACAATATTAGGAAATTTTGCTTTGGATATTTTAAAGATAGATAGAGGTAGAATGGGATGAATGCAAAGAGAGCTTTGATTTTGTGACCTGTTCTATTCTTCTGAATAACTTTCTGCATTTTTTTCATTTTTTCACAATGAAAACTTATTACTTGAAATAACAGACATACAAAAAAGAATTCATCACAATGAAGAACAGTGTAAGGAGGGAGATACTGCAGATTCAACGAGACACAGGGGTTGATAGCTGGTTGTGCATTTTGACCAAGTCTCCATTTATTCTTACGAAAGAGCACCCATGCAAAAGTCTGTGAGAAGTTTTGCTCTCTCTAAAGTAACTCCTATATGTCACTTTCCAGAGTCCAGGCATCTCTGTATACAATATTATTTGCAATGATGCTGCAGATTAACAAGCCTGTTTGGGGTCCTCTAAGTCCATTCTCGTCATGGTCTCTTTTTCTCTATTTTGTAGCTATGATACCATTGGAAATGAGCAATCAATCATTTGTCACTGAATTCATCTTCTTGGGATTTTCCAACTGCTTCAACCTAAAGGGCTGGTTCTTTCTGCTCTTTCTGGTCATTTACCTGACAACTCTCCTGGGGAACATGCTCATAGTAGTGGCCACCAGGGTCAGTCCTGCTCTCCACACTCCAATGTTCTTTTTCCTCAGCAATTTGAGCTTTTTGGACGTCTGCTAAACATCCACCACCCTCCCAGTACTGCTGGTGAACTTCTTCTGGGAGAAGAAGGCCATTTCCTATGAGGGCTGCCTTTCCCAGATCTTCTTCTTGGTCACAAGTGCTGGAACAGAAGGCGTCTTACTGGCTGTGTGGCCAGTATGACTGCTGTGTGGCCACCTGCCGTCCTCCTCAGTACCCAGTCATCATGAGTGTGAAGGTCTGTGTTGGCCTGGTGACTGGGTCCTGGCTGTGTGGGCTGGTGAATTTGGTCACACACACGGTGCTGGCCATCACACTCACTCTGTGTGGGCCCCACCAGTTCAGCCACTTTCTCTGTGACACCCCATTGCTCCTGAAGCTCTCCTGCACAGACACCTCTGTCAATGAGTCTGCGCTCCACGTGGTCAGTGCCACCATGGGCCTGAGCCCCTGCCTCTTCACTGCAGGCTCCTACACACTCATAATGGCAGCCATCCTCAGGATTCCGTCTGCCCAGGGCAGGAGGAAGGCCTTCTCCACCTGTGCATTGCCCCTCACTGTCGTGGTGGTCTTCTATGGAACAGCCAACTTCCACTATGACAGGCCCAGAAAAGGCTGGACATGGACACCCTGGTCTCTGTGCTCTTCTGTGTGGTGAGCCCCCTGTTGAGCCCCGTCATTCACAGCCTGAGAAGCAATGAGGTCCAGAGTGCCCTGAAGAAGCTGGCTGGAGGGGGTGCATCCCTCTGCACAATCAAAGTCTAGACCAATCTTCAAACTGGAGTATACAGTCATCTGAAAAAAGATGCCTCCCAGGGACTTGTAGGCACCTGGTTAGAGAGTCTGTATCTGGAGCATCAACTTCAACTCCCGATTTTAAAATCTCTGATACTCCTTTCTCTCCTATTTTTTCACAAACACCCTTTTCCAACTTTCAGGTTCAAGTGTGCCGGACACCTTGTGTGGGTGTTCAGCACCATCTCTGTCCTTCTGTGTTCTCCCCACACCAGAGAGACAGAAAGTATGAGAACCTAGTTTCCCACACTCCCCTGCCTGCAGGCCTCCATTTTAAGAGGTTCTGTCAAGATCAGCCAAACAATAGGCAGAGAGGAAGAAAGGAAATGAAGAAAGCGGGTTCTTTTGGATCCCATAGCAGCAGCAGCAAAACAGCCCTGTAGAGGCAGGAACTAATCTCCTTGGTGCCAGGAGCTGTCTGTGCAGGCTCCTAGACAGCTGTTCCTGAATGTGGGTCACAGTAGCATGGAATGAGCATCTCTTTCCAGGGAAATTAGGGTTTCCATATATGGGGTGGTGTCACCTGCCCTATTTTCCTTTTTTCTTGCAGATCTCCCAACCATTTTATAACTTTTTTCTGTGTCAACTTTCTCTAACCTAAGACATCAAGAGTTGGTCTGTGGCGCGCGCTGGGGATCGGCAGGGTGCCGGAGCGGGAGAACAGCGAGGAGAGGGAGAACAGCGATACGGATTCGGAGGGCTCCTGCCAGTGATACATCAGCAGCGCTTGGTGCGGAGTTCAGGCTTGAGACAGAGGAGAGAAGCGGTGGTTCCAGTCACCGGTCTGACCACGGAGGACGGCGGCCGCCATCTTGGAGAGATGATGTAATCATCCCATTGTTCTGCTGATCTCAGCTCATTCAGCTACAGAACAGGTGAATTCAGGCTGGTATTTGCCTGCGTCTAGCAGACAGATTTCTTGCTCAGGATCGGGACTGGGGATCTTGTGGAGAATACTCTTGAAGGCTCATGCCTGGCAAGGCATGCGCCGGGCACTGAGCAGCGGGACTTGGGTTCCCGGGACTTGGGATCCCGGGGCTAACCGGGCCCAGGTCTAAGGAATCTGCGGAGACTGCCTGTGAAGGCGAGCTCCGAGTGGAGCGTGTGCTGAGCTTGGGGCGACTGGGTTCTGACTCCCGGGGGACAGTTTTGGCCTGGGGCTGGGGAACCCGTGGGGGTCTCTCGCTGGAGCCAGCTCCCAGCGGAGAGAGTGTATCTGGATCAGAAACGTGGGGTTCTTGCTACCTAAGCTGCTTTGGCCCAAGGCTAGGAAACCGGCGGTGACTGCTTCTCGGCCAGGGTCCTGCTGGGTGCTGTGGGGGCAGAGTGGAGCTTCCACCTGCGCCCAGAGCAGGCCAAGTGACCCGCCGGCGTGGTATCATGAAACCCCAAATGCAGCTGGGGCTGAAGAGAGAAGCCGCCCAGGCCTAGAATAGGACCAGCGACCCACTGGCAAGACAGGCCAGGTAGCTTGCCAACGTGGTGGACACGTAACACTGAGGCAGTCGCGTCACACTGGTTGGAGTGGGGGTGGAGCAGGGTCGCCGCCTGGGTCCGGAGGGGGCTCAGCAACCCGTTGGAGAGGTAGTCAGGTACCCCCATTGGGAGTGGGGGCTGTGCAGAACTGCGACCCACCGGCCTAGAGGTCTGCCAGCGTGGTAGACACGTCACACCAATTGGAGTGAGGGCACAGCAGAGCCGCCACCCACATCTAAATCAGGAACAACGACCCCAGGACGTGGTAGTTACGTTACCACAATTGGAGTGGGGTCAGAGCAGAACAGCCACCAGTGCCTGCAGTGGGGGCAGACCTGCGACCAATTAGCGTGGTAGACAGATCACCCTAATTAGGGGAGGAGCACAGCCACTACCCGCCCTGCAAGGGAGACTTCCCAACTATACAAGAGCAATATAAATAAATAGGAGGTAAATTTCAAAAACACAACAGTTGCACCAAGCAGAAAGAAACGCGAGCAGTATGAAAAGACAAGGAAAGAAAGGACCCCAAGCAATGCAGGTCAACTCAACTTTAGAAGAGGTAATAGCTGCAACAGACGGAATGTCAGATAAAGAGTACAGGATATATATGCTTCAGATGATCTGGAGTCTCAAGGAAGACATGAGACAGCAAAATCAGACAATGAAAGATCACATTGACAAACAAATCCAGGAAGTAAAAGATCAATTTCACAGGGAGATAGAGGTAATAAAAAACAAACAAATTGAAATCCTAGAAATGCAGGAATCATTAAACCAACTTAAAAACTCAATTGAGAATACTAACAGCAGATTAGATCACTTAGAAGAGAGAACATCAGACAATGAAGACAAAGTATTTCAACTGGAAAAGAACATAGACAGCTCAGCAAGTCTGCTAAGAAACCATGAGCAGAACATCCAAGAATTATGGGACAATATCAAAAGACCAAATTTAAGAGTCATTGGGATACAGGAAGGCACAGAGCTCCAAACTAAAGGAATAAACAGACTATTCAGTGAGATTATACAAGAAAACTTCCCAGACTTGAAGAATGAGACAGAATCACAAATCCTAGAAGCCTACAGGACGCCGAATGTGCAAAATCATAAGAGATCCACACCTAGACACATTATAATGAAGATGTCCAACATACAGAATAAAGAGAGAATTTTAAAAGCTGCAAGAGAAAGAAAGCAGATTACATTTAGGGGCAAACCAATCAGGATAACAGCTGATCTCTCAACACAGACCCTGAAAGCTAGAAGATCCTGGAATAACATATTTCAAACACTGAAAGAAAATGGGTTCCAACCAAGAATCGTGTATCCGGCGAAATTAAGCTTCAGGATAGAAGATGAAATTAAAACCTTCCATGATAAACAAAAGTTAAAAGAATTCGCAGCTAGAAAACCATCTCTTCAAAAAATCCTTGGCAAAACATTACAGGAAGAGGAAATGGAAAATAACATTGAAAACCAACAATGGGAGATAGGACAGTAAAGGGGGAAAATAGTCAAAGTGAATAACAAATCAGGTTTAGAAACATCAATAAACAAATATGGCTAGAAGAACAAATCATATCTCAATAATAACCCTAAATGTTAATGGCTTAAATTCACCAATTAAGAGACACAGGCTAGTAGAATGGATCACAAAACAAGACCCAACAATATGCTGCCTACAAAAGACGCATCTGATAGAAAAAGATATTCATAGACTGAAGGTGAAAGGTTGGGAAAAAGCATACCACTCATATGGAATGTGGAAACAAGCAGGAGTGTCCATACTCATATCTAATAAAATAGATTTCAAGCCAAAGTTAATCAAAAGGGATAAAGAAGGACACTTCATACTGCTCAAGGGAACCATACACCAACAAGACATAACAATCATAAATATATATGCCCCAAATAATGGTGCGGCTGTGTTCATCAAGCAAACTCTCCTCAAGTTCAAGAGTCTAATAGACCACCATACAATAATCATGGGAGACTTCAACACACCTCTCTCACCACTGGATAGATCTTACAAACAAAAGTTAAATAAAGAAACTATAGAACTCAATAACACAATTAACAACCTAGACTTAATTGACATATATAGACTATACCACCCAAAATCAAGTAGTTACACTTTTTTCTCAGCAGCACATGGAACCTTCTCAAAAATAGACCATATATTTTGTCACAGGGCAACTCTTAGACAATATAAAGGGGTAGAGATAATACCATGCATCTTATCTGATCATAATGGAATAAAACTGAAAATCAATGATAAAAGAATGAAGGAAAAATCAAGCATCACTTGGAGAATGAACAATAGGTTGCTGAATGATCAATGGGTTTTAGAAGACATCAAGGAGGAAATTTAAAAATTCCTAGAGTTAAATGAAAACACAGACACAACATATCGGAATCTATGGGACACATTGAAAGCAGTTCTAAGAGGAAAATTCATTGCTTGGAGTTCATTCCTCAAAAAAAGAAAAAACCAACAAATAAATGATCTCATACTTCATCTCAAAATCCTAGAAAAAGAAGAGCAAAACAACAGCAAAAGAAGTAGAAGGCAAGAAATAATTAAAATCAGAGCTGAAATAAATGAAATTGAAACAAAAGAAACAATTGAAAAAATTGACAAGACTAAAAGTTGGTTCTTTGAAAAAATAAATAAAATTGACAGACCCTTAGCCATGCTAACGAAGAGAAGAAAAGAGAGAACTCAAATTACTAACATACGGGATGAAAAAGGTAATATCACAACAGACACTTCAGAAATACAGAAGATAATCAGAAATTATTTTGAATCCTTATACTCCAATAAAATAGAAGATAGTGAAGGCATAGATAAATTCCTTAAGACTTATGACCTGCCCAGATTGAGTCAGGAGGATATAGACAACCTAAACAGACCAATAACAATAGAGGAAATAGAAGAAACCATCAAAAGATTACCAACTAAGAAAAGCCCAGGACCGGATGGGTATACAGCAGAGTTTTACAAAACCTTTAAAGAGGAACTAACACCAATACTTTTCAAGCTATTTCAGGAAATAGAAAAAGAGGGAGAACTTCCAAATTCATTCTACGAGGCCAACATCACCCTGATTCCGAAACCAGACAAAGACCCTTCAAAGAAAGAAAACTACAGACCAATATCTCTAATGAACCTTGACGCAAAAATCCTCAATAAAATTCTGGCGAATCGGATTCAAATACATATCAAAAAAATTATACATCATGATCAAGTAGGATTCATCCCTGGGATGCAAGGCTGGTTCAATATACGGAAATCAATAAATGTTATTCACCACATCAATAGACTTAAAAATAAGAACCATATGATCATCTCGATAGATGCAGAAAAAGCATTCGACAAAGTACAGCATCCCTTTATGTTCAAAACTCTAGAAAAATTAGGGATAACTGGAACATACCTCAACATTGTAAAAGCAATCTACGATAAGCCACAGGCCAGCATCATTCTGAATGGAGAAAAATTGAAGCCATTCCCTCTATGATCTGGTACAAGACAGGGGTGCCCTCTCTCACCACTTCTGTTCAACATAGTCCTCGAAACACTGGCCAGAGCAATTAGACAGATGAAAGAAATTAAAGGCATAAAAATAGGAAGAGAAGAACTTAAATTATCACTATTTGCAGATGATATGATCTTCTACCTAGCAGACCCAAAAGGGTCTACAAAGAAGCTATTAGAGCTAATAAATGAATTCAGCAAAGTGGCAGGATATAAGATCAACACGCATAAATCAAAGGCATTCCTGTATATCAGTGACAAATCCTCTGAAACGGAAATGAGGACAACTACTCCATTCACAATATCTCCCCAAAAAATAAAATACTTGGGAATCAACCTAAAAAAAGAGGTGAAAGATTTATATAATGAAAATTATAGAACCCTAAAGAAAGCTATAGAAGAAGACCTTAGAAGATGGAAAAATATACCCTGCTCATGGATAGGTAGAACTAACATCATCAAAATGGCGATATTACCAAAAGTTCTCTATAAGTTCAATGCAATGCCAATCAAAATCCCAATGGAATTTCTTGTAGAAACAGATAAAAGAATCATGAAATTCATATGCAATAATAAAAGACCCAGAATAGCAAAAACAATGCTAAGCAGGAAGTGTGAATCAGGCGGCATAGCGATTCCAGACTTCAAACTATACTATAGAGCAATAGTAACAAAAACAGCATGGTACTGGTACCAAAACAAGCGGGTGGACCAATGGTACAGAATAGAGGACACAGAAACCAATCCACAAAACTACAACTATCTTATATTTGATAAAGGGGCTAAAAGCATGCAATGGAGTAAGGATAGCATCTTCAACAAATGGTGCTGGGAAAACTGGAAATCCATTTGCATCAAAATGAATCTGAACCCCTATCTCTCGCCATGCACAAAAATTAACTCAAAATGGATTAAGGAGCTTGATATAAAATCAGAGACACGGCATCTGATAGAAGAAAAAGTTGGTTATGATCTACATACTGTGGGATCGGGCCCCAAATTCCTCAATAGGACACCCATAGCGCAAGAGTTAACAACTAGAATCAACAAATGGGACTTACTCAAACTAAAAAGTTTTTTCTCAGCAAAAGAAACAATAAGAGAGATAAACAGGGAGCCTACATCCTGGGAACAAATCTTTAATCCACACACTTCAGATAGAGCCCTAATAACCAGAATATACAAAGAACTCAAAAAATTAGACAATAAGATAACAAATAACCCAATCAATAAATGGGTCAAGGACCTGAACAGACAGTTCTCAGAGGAGGACATACAATCAATCAATAAATATATGAAAAAATGCTCACCATCACTAGCAGTTAGAGAAATGCAAATCAAAACAATCCTAAGATACCACCTCACTCCAGTAAGATTGGCAGCCATTAGGAAGTCAAACAACAATAAGTGCTGGAGAGGATGCGGGGAAAAGGGCACTCTTGTTCATTGCTGGTGGGACTGCAAGAAAGCTGGGAATGGAACCACCATTTGACCCAGCTATTCCCCTTCTCGGTCTATTCCCTAAAGACCTAATAAGAGCATGTTACAGAGACACTGCTACAACGATGTTCATAGCAGCACAATTCACTATAGCAAGATTATGGAATCAGCCTAGATGCCCTTCAATAGATGAATGGATAAAAAAATGTGGCATTTATACACAATGGAGTATTACTCTGCATTAAGGAACGACAAAATCATAGAATTTGGAGGGAAATGGATGGCATTAGAGCAGATTATGCTAAGTGAAGCTAGTCAATCGTTAAAAAACAAATACCAAATGACCCCTTTGATATAAGGGGAGTAAACAAGGACAGGGTAAGGATGAAGAGCTTGAGAAGAAGATTTACATTAAACAGGGATGAGAAAAGGGGAGGGGAGGGGAGGGGAGGGGAGGGGGGATAGTAGAGAATAGGACAGACAGCAGAATACATCAGACACTAGAAAGGCAATATGTCAATCAATGGAAGTGTAACTGATGTGAAACAGCAATCTGTATACGGGGTAAAGTTGGGAGTTCATAACCCACTTGAATCAAACTGTGAAAGATGATGTATTAAGAACTGTGTAATGTTTTGAACAACCAAAAATAAAAAAAAATAAAAAAAAAGACATCAAGAGTTGTTCTTCATCTCTACCTGACCATGGTGACACTGACCACAATAGTGGTTTACATCAGAGATGGTTCTAGATAACAGATCTGAGGAGGTAGGTTGGATGTCTGACCTGAGGGAATTGAATATGTTGATGATGTCACAGCCCATGGGAAAGGAGAGCTGATAATTCCTGGTGTGCAATGACCAAACAGAGACTTTAAGTTTTCGTGGCCTTAAATCAAATGTCTATGGAAAACTGAGCTTAGGAATAACACCATCGACCTTCAGGGTGGGAATGAACATTACAATATGACTACAGACTGCTTTTACTGACTGGAGTGGGAGATTTACAGAAAGAAAATGATAGGTTCAAGCATTATATTCCTCCTTCAAGTCAGGTTCAGATCATCAGAAATATTTTCTCTCTGGAAACTGATATAGGTTAATATCAGAATAAAACATCCAATTCTCCAAATTGCAGGAGTACAAAGAAAATTATAAATCCACAATTTTTCCAGGTCTCTCTTATGTCAATTAGGACATTAATGGGGGAATGATTGAGACCCTGTTAATTAGAATGGCAAATACCAGTGGAATTAGACAAATCTCAGAGCCTTGAACCTTGAAATCTCCATTAACCTTCTTTGCTGTCAGAAGCAGCTCCTCCTCCCCCGAGGAGACTAGCTTTCTCTAAATTGAAGAACCTATGGTGACTCTACCTGGGCAGTTGTCTTTTTTTTTTAAGAGAGAGTGAGAGAGGAGAGGAGAGGAGAGGAGAGGAGAGGAGAGGAGAGAGAGAGAGAGAGAGAGAGAGAGAGAGAGAGAGAGAGAGAGAGAGAGAGAATTTTTAATATTCATTTTCTAGTTCTCGGCGGACACAACATCTTTGTTGGTATATGGTTCTGAGGATCGAACCAGGGCCATACACGTGCCAGGCAAGCGCACTACTGCTTGAGCCACATCCCCAGCCCAATTGTCTTTAAGATGCTCATCCATCATCCCACATTGTTACCAGACTCTTAATTGGGTTCTGATCCTAGAACGCCTCAGGTAAGAGTATAAAATATAGCCCAGGAGAGTATAAGGGTCACACCAAAATAAAAGGTTAATATTTTACTGTATTTTGTTAATAGGAGCCTTAGGAATATATAAGAGAATTTGTTTGAGTCTTCTAGACCAAAGAAGTCAGGACATATTGCTGGATCATCTGAATGCAGTCACACGGACGTAATCACCAGAAATGTTAGGGCCAAGAAATTTCCTGAGCCACGGGGAGTGGCTATTAGACTCTCTTTTGTTGATGGACTGAAATCTGGACTCAGTGTTTGCTTAAGTTCAATGACCAATATGATCCTGGAATAATGGAGAGGATGGTGATCAGAAATAAATAAGGTGTTGGATGGCGTGTTATGTGACCCCTTCCCTGGCCTCACAGCTGGATCTGGAGGAGGGCCTGGAGCACCAGCCTTCACCAAGGCCTCATGGCCATGCGTTCAGAAGGCAGCACCAGATCCTTGTGAAACCCGCAGCCGCTGTCCTCTGCAGCCTGGGAAGACATTGACAGATAGCATCGTTGAAACGGGCTCCCTGATTTCAGTGAGAATAAGGGGACCCTGAAGTAGAAGAGGCCATGTGGTGGAGCAGTGATCAGAACATTTGAATCTGTAGAGATTTTTGACAGTGGTAAATGATCGTGGTATTTATAGATGGGAAAAAATGGGCACCCTGCTAGAATAGTGCATGTCCCATGTAATGTGAAACTCTTCTTTTCACACTTCATTGGTGCATTGTAGTGGTCCATAATGGTGGCATTTTCTGACACATATTTGAACATGCACACAAAATAACCGTGAACTTTGGCCAATATCATTCCAATATTTCCCTTTTCCTCACCTTCTCCCCTGTTGCCTTGACTCTACTGATCTTCCTTCAACTTTTATTATGAGACTCCCTTCCCAACTTTCCTTCCTTTTCCCCCTCTAGCTTTAACAGAGGAAAAACATACTGCCCTTAACATTCTGAGTTGCTTATTTCCCTGAATGTTCTGAAGATCCATCCATCTTCCAGCATGACATAATTTCGTTCTTCTTTATTGCTGAATGAAATTCCATTGTGCATATACCAGATGTTCTTTATCCATTCGTCCACTGATGTCACGTTGGCTGGTTAATGGGCATGTATGTGTCATTATAGCATGATGACTTCAATCCGCTGTGATAAATACCAAGCAGAGGTAGAGCTGGGTCGCAGGGTGGTCCATGGCTACTCCTGAGGAGCATCCATCCCGATTTCCGTGGTGGTTGTGCTGATTTACATGTCCACCAACAGGGTGAGAGTGCTCCTTTCTCTCCAATTCTCTCCTTGTCACGCTGGTTTCTGTTTATTTTTGGTGGTTGCCTTTGTCACTGAAGTGAGATGAAATCTCAGCGTAGTCTTGACTTGCAAGTATTTTCATATATTTGTTGGCCACTCACATATTTTTTTCTAAGACGTGTCTGTTTAGTTTATTTAGTTTTCCATTTGGTAATTGGGTTATTTGATAATTGAGTTATTTAGTAATTGTGGGTTTGATGTTAAGTTTTTTGAGTTCTTTATTAATATTCTGAATATTCATCCTCTTTTAGAAGAGCCCCTCATAAAAATTTTCTCCCTTTCCATAGGTTCTCTCTTTATATTCTAATTGTCTCCTTTGCTGTGTAGAACCTTCTTAATTTGATGCTATCCTATTAGCTAACTTTTGGTGTTATCTCCTGAGCTTTGGCATCCTATTGAGAAAGTCATTGCCTCTGCCTGTAGGTTGGCGAATTGACTTTTGTTTTTTCTTAGAAACTGCGTAATTTCTGGTGTAGTGCCTGAGTCTTTAATGCATTTTGAGTTGATTTTCTTCAGGGTGAGTGATAGTTCAGGTCTCATTCTTCTGCATTTGGACAGGGGTGTAGAAGGACTGTTTCAGAGAGTAGATGTTAAAGACTGGGGTGCAGAAGAACTGTTGCAGAGAGCAGAAGTTGGTGACTGAGGTGCATACAGACTGTTATAGAAAGCAGAGTTTGGAGACTGGGGTGCACAAGGATAGTTGCAGAGAGCAGAGTTTTCAGACTGAGGTGCAGAAGGACTGTGCAGAGAGCATATGTTGGAGACTGGGGTTCAGAAAGACTTTTGCAGAAAGCAGAGATTGGAGACTGGGGTGAAGAAGGACTGTTACGGAGAGCAGAGGTTGGAGACTGGTGTGCAGAAGGACTGTTACGGAGAGCAGAGTTTGGAGACTTGGTTGCAGAAGGGTCTTACAAAAAGCAGAGTTTGGAGACTGAGGTGAAGAAGGAATGTAACAGAGAGCAGAGTTTTGAGACTTGGTTGCAGAAGGATCTTACAGAAAGCAGAGTTTGGAGAGTGAGGTGAAGAAGGACTGTAACAGAGAGCAGAGTTTGGAGACTGTGGTGCAGAAGGACTGATACAGAAGGCAGAGGTTGGAGACTAGGGTGCAAAAAGACCATTACAGAGTGCAGAAGTTGGAGACTGCGGTAAAAAAGGACTGCTACAGAGAGCAGAGATTGGAAATTGGGGAGCAGAACAGAGGTTGGAGACAGGGTTGCAGCAGGACCGTTGAAGAAAGCAGAGGTTTGTGACTGGGTTAAAGAAGGAATGTTACAGAGAGCAGAGTTTGAAAACTGGGGTGCAGAAGGACCTTACAGAGAACAGAGGTTAGAGACTGGGGTGGAGAAGGAGTGTTAAAGAAAGGAGACATTGGATATTGGGGTGCAGAAGGATCGTTGCAGAGAGCAGAGGTGGAGACTGGGCTGCAGAAGGATCCTTACAGAGAGCAGAGTTGGGAGAC
The DNA here is from genome assembly GCF_052094955.1 of Ictidomys tridecemlineatus. Lineage (NCBI taxonomy): Eukaryota > Metazoa > Chordata > Mammalia > Rodentia > Sciuridae > Ictidomys > Ictidomys tridecemlineatus. Next base: position 10,174 of record NW_027521882.1, on the reverse strand, counting down.
TGGGGTGTAGAAGGAGTGTTAAGGAGAGGAGACTTTGGAGACTGGGGTGCACAAGAATCATTGCAGGGAGCAGAGGTGGATACTGGGCTGCAGAAGGATCATTACAGAGAGCAGAGGTGGAAGACGGGGGTGCAGAAAGACTGTTACAGAGAGAACAGGTTAAAGACTGTGGTGCAGAAGGAATGTTGCAGAAAGCAGAGGTTGAAGACTGGGGTGCAGAAGGACTGTTGCAGAGAGCAGAGTTTGGAGACTGAGATGAAGAAGGACTGTTACACAGAGAAGACTTTGGAGATTGGGATGAAGAATTATGATACAGAAAGCTGAGGTGGGAGCCTGGGGTGCAGAAGGACCCTTAAAGAGAGCAGAGGTTGGAGACTGACGTGCAGAAGGACTGTTTCAGAGAGAAGATATGAAGAGTGGGGTGAAGAAGGCCTGCTACAGAGAGCAGAGTTTTGAGACTGGGTTGCAGAAGGACTGTTATAGGGAGCAGAGTTTTGAGGCTGGGTTGCAGAAGGACCTTACAGAGAGCAGAGGTTGGTGACTGAGGTGCAGGACGACTTTTACAGAGAGCAGTGGTTGGATACTGGGGTGCAGAAGGATCGTGCAGAGAGCAGATGTTTCAGACTGAGGTGCAGAAGGACTGTTACAGAAAGCAGAGGTTGGAAATTGGGGTGCATAGGGACTGTTACAGAGAGCAGAGGTTGTAGACTGCGGTATAGAAAGACTGTAAAAGAGAGCAGAGGTAGGAGAATATGGTGCAGAAGGACTGTTACAGAGAGCAGAGGTTGGAGACTTGGGTGCAGAAGGACTGTTACACAGAGCAGAGGTTGAAGACTGGGGTGTAGAAGAACTGTTGCAGAGAGCAGAAATTGAAGACTTGGGTGCAGAAGGATTGTTACAGAGAGCAGATGTTGGAGACTGGGGTTTAGAAAGACTTTAACAGAGAGCAGGTGTTGGAGACTAAGGTGCAGAGGGACAGTTACACAGAGCACAGTTTGGAGATTGGGGTGCAGAAGGACTGATACATAAAGCAAAGGTTGGAGACTCGGGTGTATAAGTACTCTTACAGAGAACAGATGTTGAAGACTGAGGTGCAGAAGGACCATCACAGAGAGCAGAGGTGGAGACAGAGGTGCAGAAGGATTGTTACAGAGAGCAGAGGTTGAAGACTGGGGTGCAGAAGGACTGTTGCCAATAGCAGAGTTTGGAGAATGGAATGAAGAAGGACTGTTGCAGGGAGCAGGTGTTCGAGACTTGGGTGCAGAAGGACTGTTGCAGAATGCAGAATTTGGAGACTGAGTTTCAGAAGGACTGTTACAGAGAGCAGAGGTTGGAGACTGGGGTGCAGAAGGACTGATACAGAAAACTGAGGTTGGAGACTGGGGTGCAGAACGACCATTGCAGAAAGCAGAGTTCGGAGACTGCAATAAATAAGGACTGTTACAGAGAGCAGAGTTTGGAGAATGGTTTATAGTAAAACTGTTTCAGAGTGCAGATGTTGGAGACTGGGGTTCAGAAGAACTGTTGCAGATAGCAGATTTTGGAGACTGAGGTACAGAAGAACTGTTGCAGAGAGCAGAGGTTGGAGACTGAGGTGCAGAAAGATGTTACAGAGAGCAAAGTTTGGAGACTGGGGTGCTGAATTACTGATACAGAAAGCAGATGTTGAGAAAGGGGTGCAGAAGGACCGTTACAGAGAGCAGAGGTTGGAGACTGTAGTACAGAAGGACTTTTGCAGAGAGCAGAGGTTAGAGAATTTGGTGCAGAAGGACTGTTACAGAGAGCAGATGTTAGAGAATGGGGTGCAGAAGTAAGGTTGCAGAGTTAAGAGGTTGAAGACAGAGGTGCAGAATGACTGTTACAGAGAGTAGAGGTTGGAACACGTGGTTCAGAAGGACTTATACAGAAAGCAGAGGTTTGAGACTGGGGTGCAGAAGGACTGTTACAGAGAGCAGAGTTTGGAGACTGCGGTACAAAAGGACTGTTACAGAGAGCAGAGGTTGGAGACTGGGAAGTAGAAGGACTGATGCAGAGAATAGATGTTGGAGACTGAGTTGCAGCAGGACCGTTGAAGAAATCAGAGGTTGTAGACTTGGTTGGAGAAGGAATGTTACAGAGAGCAGAGTTTGGAAACTGGGGTGCAGAACGACCTTACAGAGAACAGAGGTTGGAGACTGCAGTGCAGAAGGAGTGTTAAGAAGAGGAGACCTTGGAGACTGGGGTGCAGAAGGACTGTTTCAGAAAGCAGATGTGAAAGCCTGAGGTTCATAAGAACCGTTGCAGAGAGCAGAGGTTGGAGACAGGGGTGCAGAAGGACGGTTGCAGAGAGCAGAAGTTGGATTCTGAGGTGCAGAAAAACAGTTAAAGAGAGCAGAGGTTGGAGACTGAGGTGCAGAAGGATCGTTGAAGAGAGCAGAGATTGGAGACTGAGTTGCAGAAGAATCGTTGAAGAGAGCAGAGGTGGAGACTGGGCTGCAGAAGGATCGTTAAAGAGATAATAAGAGGTGGGAGACTGCAGTGCAGAAGGACTCTTACAGAGAGCACAGGTTGGAGACTGGGGTGCAGAAGGAATGTTGAAAATAGCAGAGTTTGGAGACTGGGGTGTAGAAGGACTGTTGCAGAGAGCAGAGGATGGAGACTGAGATGCAGAAGGACTCTTACACAGAGCAGACGTTGGAGACTTTGGTGAAGAATTATGATACAGAAATCACAGGTGTGAGACTGAGGTGTAGAAGGACCGTTATAGAGAGCAGAGGTTGCAGACTGGCGTGCAGAAGGACAGTTTCACAGAGCAGAGTTTGGAGACTGGGGTGCATAAGGCCTGCTACAGAGAGCAGAAGTTGGAGACTGGGTTGCAGAAGGACTCTTATAGAGAGCAAAATTTTGAGGCTGAGTTGCAGAAGGATCTTACAGAGAGCAATGTTTGGTGACTTTGGTTCAGGACGAATGTTACAGAGAGCAGTGATTGGAGATTGGGGTGAAGAAGGATAGTGCAGAGAGCAGAGGTATCAGACTGAGGTGCAGAAGGACTGTAACAGAGAGAAGAGTTTTGAGACTGAAGTGCAGCAGGACTGTTACAGAGAGAAAAGTTTGGTGACTGAGGTCAGAAGGACTGTTACAGAAAGCAGATTTTGGAAATTAAGGTACAGAGGGACCGTTACAGAGAGAAGAGTTTGGAGACTGCAGTATAGAAAGACTGTAACAGAGAGCAGAGGTTGGAGAATATAGTGCAGAAGGTCTCTTACAGAGAGCAGAGGTTGGAGACTTGGGTGCATAAAGATTGTTACAGAGAGCAGAGGTTGGAGACTGAGGTGCAGAAGGACTGTTACACAGAGCAGAGGTTGAAGACTGGGGTGTAGAAGGACTGTTGCAGAGAGTAGAGGTTGGAGACTTGGGTGAAGAAGGACTGTTGCAGAGAGCAGAATTTGGAGACTGAGGTTCAGAAGGACTGTTGAGGAGATGAGACTTTGGGGACTAGGGTGCAGAAGGATAGTTGCAGAGGGCAAAGGTTGGAGACTAAGGTGCAAAAAGACTGTTACAGAGAAAAGAGGTTGGAGTCTGGCGTGCAGAAGGCCTGGTATGGAGAGCAGAGTGTGGAGAAGGGTTCCAGAAGGAGTGTTACTGATCACAGAGTTTGGAGACTGGGTTGAAGAAGGATCTAACAGAGACCAGATGTTGGGGATCCAGGTGCAGAAGGACTGTTAAAGAAAGTAGTGGTTGGAAACTGAGGTGCAAAAAAATCGTAGCAGAGAATAGCGTTTTAAGACTGAGGTGCAGAAGGACTGTTGCAGAGACCACAGGTTGGAGACTGGGGTGCAGAAGGACTCTTGCAGAGATCAGAGGTTGGAGACTGAGGTGCAGAAGGACAGTTGCAGAGAGCAGAGGTTGGAGACTGAGGTGCAGAAGGATTGTTACAGAGAGCAGAGGTTGGAGACTGGGATGCAGAAGGACTGTTGCAGTGAGGAGAGGTTTTAGACTAGGATGTAGAAGGACTGTTGCAGAGAGTAGACGTTGGAGATTGGGGTCCAGAAGGACTGTAGAAGAGAGCAGTCTTGGAGACTAAGGTGCAGAAGTACAGTTACACAGAGCAGAGTTTGGAGAATTGGGTTGCAGAAGGACTGATACAGAAAGCAGAGGTTCGAGACTCAGGTGCAGAAGTACCCTTAGAGAGAGCAGAGGTTGGAGAATGCAGTACAGAAGAACTGTTACAGAGAGCAGAGATTGGAGACTGGGGTGGAGAATTACTTTTTAAGAGAGCTGATGTTGGAGACTGGGTTGCAAAAGGACTGCTGCAGAGAGCAGAAGATGGACAGTGGGGTGAAGAAGAACTGTTGCAGAGACCAGAGGTTGCATCTGAGTTTCAGAAGAACTGATGTAGGGAACAGATGTTGGAGCCTGTGTTGCAGAAGGATCTTTTAGGCGAGCAGAGTATGGAGACTAGGGTGTAGAAGGACTTTTGCAGAGAGCAGATGTTGGAGACTTGGGTGCAGCAGGACTGTTGCATAGAGCAGTGATTTGAGACTGAGGTACAGAAGTACTGTTACAGAGAGCAGAAGTTGGAGACTGGGGTGCAGATGGATTATTGCAGAGAGCAGAGTTTTCAGACTGAGGTATATAAGAAGTTTTGCAGGAAGCAGATGTTGGAGACTTGGGTTCACAAGGACTGTTGCAGCTCGCAGAGGTTTGAGAGTTGGGTGCAGAGGGATCGTTGTAGAGAGCAGATGTTGGAGACTGAGTTGCAGACGGACTTTTACAGATAGCAATGGTTTGATACTGGGGTGCAGAAGGAATGTTGCAGAGAGCAGAGTTTGGAGATTTGTTTGCAGAAGGACTGTTGCAGAAAGCAGAGGTTGGAGACTGAGGTGCAGAAGGACTGTTGTAGAGAGCAGAGGTTAAAGACTGGGTTGCAGAAGTACTGTTACAGAGAGGAGACGTTGGAGACTGGGTTTCAGAAGGATCTTACAGAGAAAAGCGTTTGGAGACTGAGGTGCAGAAGGACTCTTACAGAGAGCTGAGGTTCGAGACTGAGGTGCAGAAGGATCCTTACAGAGAGCAGAGGTTGGAGACTTGGGTTCAGACGGACTTTTACAGAGAGCAATGGTTTGATACTGGGGTGCAGAATAAATTTTGCAGAGAGCAGAGGTTGGAGACTGAGGTTCAGAAAAAGTGTTGCTGAGAGTAGAGGTAGGAGATTGGCGTGCAGAAGGACTGTTGCAGAGAGGAGAAGTTTTAGACTGCAATGTAGAAGGACTGTTGCAGAGAGTAGAGTTTGGAAATTGGGGTTCAGAAGGAGTGTAGCAGAGAGCAGAGGTTGGACACTAAGGTGCAGAAGATCGTTGCAGAGAGCCAGAGGTTCGAGACTGGGGTGTAGAAGGACTGTTTAAGAGAGCAGATGTTAGAGACTTGTGCAAAGAAGGTTTTTTGCAAAGAGCAGAGATTGGAGTTTGAGCTACAGAAGGACTGTTACAGAGAGCAGAGGTTGGAGACTGGGTTGCAGATGGAGGATTACAGAGAGCGGAGTTTTCAGACTGAGGTTCAGAAGAACTGTTGTACAAAGCAGATGTTGGAAACTGGGGTTCACAAGGACATTTGCAGAGAGCAGAGGTTTGAGACTGGGGTGCAGAAGGATCGTTGCAAAGAGCAGAGGATGAAGACTGAGGTGCAGAAGAATCATTGCAGAGAGCAGAGGTTCGAGACTGGGGTGCAGAAGGATCGTTACAGAGAGCGGAGTTTGGAGACAGGGGTGCAGAAAGATTTTTACAGAGAGCACAGTTTGGAGACTGGGGTGCAGAAAAAATATTGTGGAGAGCAGAGGTTGGAGACATGGGTTCAGAAGGACTGTTGCAGAAAGCAGAATTTGGAGATTGAGGTGCAGAAGGAGTGTTGCAGAGAGCAGCGGTTGGAGACTGAGGTGCAGAAGGATAGTTACAGATAGCAGACTTTGAAGACTGATTTTCAAAAGGATCTTACAGAGAAAAGAGTTTGGAGACTGCGGTGCAGAAAGACTTTTACAGAGAGCATAGGTTTGATAATGGGGTGCAGAAGGATTGTTGCAGAGAGCAGAGTTTGGAGACTGGGGTTAAGAAGGACTGTTGCTGAAAGCAGACTTTGGAGACTGAGGTGCAGAAGGACTGATACAGAGAGCAGAGGTTGGATACTGGATTGCAGAAGGACTGACAAAGAAAGCAGATGTTGGAGACTGGGGGGCAGAAGGACCGTTACAAAGAGCAGAGGTTGGAGTCTCTGGTACAGAATAACTGTTACAGAGAGCAGAATTTGGAGACTGCGGTGTAGAAGGACTGTTGCAGAAAAGAGAGTTTGGAGACTGGGGTACAGAAGGACAGTTGCAGAAAGCAGAGTTTGGAGATAGGTTCCAGAAGGACTGTTACAGCGAGCAGGGGTTGGAGACTGGTGTGCAGAAGGACTGTTTTAGAAAGAAGAGTTAGGAGACTGGGTGCAGAAGCATCGTTGCAGAGAGTAGAGTTTGGAGACTGGGGTGCAGAAGGCCTCTTACAGAGAGCAGAGGTTGGAGACTGGGATGCAGAAGGCTTGTTACAGAGAGCAGTGGTTGGAGACTGGGGTGCAGAAGGAATTTATAGACTTTATAGACTGGTTTTCAGAAGGGTCTCACAGAGCAGAGAGGTAGGAGACAGAGGTACAGAAAAACTGTTACAGAGAGCAGAGGTTAGAGACTAGGGTGCAGAGGGATTGTTGCAGAGAGCAGATTTTTCAGACAGGTACAGAAGGGCTGTTGCAGAGAGCAGAGGTTAGAGAATGGGATGCAGAAAGACTGTTACGGAGAGCAGAGGTTAGAGAATGGGGTGCAGAAGTAAGGTTGCAGAGTTCAGAGGTTTGAGACAAAGTTGCAGAAGGACTGTTACAGAAAGCAGAGGTTGGAATCCGTGGTTCAGAAGGACTTATACAGAAAGCAGAGGTTTGAGACTGGGGTGCAGAAGGACCGTTAGAGAGAGCAGAGGTTGGAGACTGCGGTACAGAAGAACTGTTACAGAAAATAGAGGTTTGAAACTGGAAAGTAGAAGAACTGATGCAGGGAACAGATGTTGTAGACTGGGTTGCAGCAGGACCGTTGAGGAAAGCAGAGGTTGTAGACTGGGTTGGAGAAGAATGTTACAGAGAGCAGAGTTTGAAAACTGGGGTGCAGAAGAACCTTACAAAGAACAGACATTGGAGACTGTGGTGCAGAAGGAGTGTGAAGGAGAGGAGACGTTGGAGACTGGGGAGCAGAAGGACTGTTGCAGAGAGCAGATGTTGGAGACTGGGATGCATAAGGATCGTTGCAGAGAGCAGAGGTTGAAGACAGGGGTGCAGAAGGACGGTTGCAGAGAGCAGAGGTTGGAGACTGAGGTGCAGAAAAACAGTTACAGAGAGCAGAGGTGGAGTCTGGGGTGCAGAAAGACTGTTACAGAGAGCACAGTTTGTAGACTGGGGTGCAGAAGGAATGTTGCAGAAAAAAGTGGTTGAAGACTGGGGTGCAGAAGGACCGTTTCAGAGAGCAGAGGTTGGAGACTGAGATGCAGAAGGATTGTTACACAGAACAGACGTTGGAAACTAGGGTAAAGAATACAGAAAGCAGAGGTGTGAGACTAGGGTGCAGAAGGACCATTACAGAGAGCAGAGGTTGCAGACTGGCGTGCAGAAGTACTGTTTCAGAGAGCAGAGTTTGGAGACTGGGGTGCATAAGGCCTGCTACAGAGAGCAGAGTTGGAGAGTCTGGTGCTGAAGGACCATTGCAGAAAACATAGATTGGAGACTGGGTTTCAGAAGGATCTTACAGAGAGCAGAGTTTGGACACTGAGTTCCAGAAGGACTGTTGCAGAGAGCAGAGGTTCAAGATTGGGGCACATAAGAACTGTTGCAGAGAGCAGAGGTTGGAGTCTGAGGTGCAGAAGGACTGTTACAGAGAACAGAGGTTGGAGACTTCGGTGGAAAAGTACTGTTGCAGAGAGCAGATTCCAGAGACTGGGGCGAGGAAGGACTGTTGCAGAGAGCAGAGGTTTAAGACTGGGGTGCAGAAGGACTGTTGCAGAGAGCAGAGGGTGGAGACGGAGATGCAGAAGGACTGTAACAGAGAGTAGAGGTTGGAGACTGAGGTACAGAGAGAAGAGGTTGGAGACTGAGGTTCAGAAGGACAGTTTTAGAGAGTAGAGTTTAGAGACAGAGGTGTAGAAGGACTGTTGTAGAGAGCAGATGTTTGAACCTGGGATGTAAGGATTTTACAGAGAGAAAAGTTTGGAGACTGGGGTGCAGAAGCATCGTTGCAGAGTAGATTATGGAGTATGGAAAGACTGTTGTAGAGTGCAGAGGTTGGAGACTGGGGTGCGGAAGGACTGTTGCAGAGAGCAGTTGTTGAAGACTGTGGTACCGAAAAACTATTACACAGAGCAGTGTTTGGAGACTGGGGTGCAGGACTGATACTGAGAGCAGAGGTTAGAGACTGGGTGCAGAAAAGCTGTTAAAGAGAGCAGACTTTTGAGACTTGGGTGCAGAAGGCCTGTTACAGAGAGCAGAGGTTGAAGACTGGGGTGCAGAAGGCCTCTTACAGAGAGCAGAGGTTGGAGACTGATGTGCAGAAGGACTGTTACAGAGAGCAGAGGTTGGAGACTGGGGTGCAGAAGGACTGTTGCAGATTGCAGTGTTTCTAGACTGGGGTGCAAAGGTCTGTGGCAGAGATCAGAGTTTGGGGACAGGGGTGCAGAAGGACTGTTAAAGAGAACATATGTTGAAGCCTGGCGTGCAGAACGACGGACACAGAAAGCAGAGTTTGGATACTGGGATTCAGAAGGACTGATACAAAAAGCAGAGTTTGGAGATGGTGTGCACATGGACCCTTAAAGAGAATAGAGGTTGGAGACTGATTTACAGAAAGACTGTTACCGAGAGCAGAGTTTTAAGACTGGGGTGCAGAATAAGTGTTGTAGAGAACAGTGGTGGGAGACTCTGGTCAGAAGGACCATTACAGATAGCATAGGTTAGAGACTGGGTTTTTATAAGGATCTCACAGAGAGCAGAGTTTGGACCCTGAGGTGCAGAAGGACTGTTGCCGAGAGCAGAGGTTGAAGTCTGAGGTGCAGAAGGACTGTTACAGAGAGCAGGGATTGAAGACTTTGGTGGAAAAGAACTGTTGCAGAGAGCAGATTTTAGACACTGGGGTGAAAAAGGACTGTTGCAGAGAGCAGAGGTTGAAGACTGGGGTGCAGAAAAACTGTTGCAGAGAGCAGAGGTTGCAGAGTGAAGTGCAGAAGGACTGTTAAGGAGAGCAGAGTTTGGAGACTTGAGTGCAGAAGGACTGTTGAAGAGAGCAGATGTTGGAGAGTGAGATGCAGAAGGACTGTTACACAGAGCAGAGGTTGAAGACTGGGGTGTAGAAGGACTGTTGCAGAGAACAGAGTTTATAGACTGGGGTGCAGAAGGACTGTTACAGAGAGCAGATGTTTGAGACTGAGATGCAGAAGGACTGTTACAGAGAGCAGAGGTTGGAGACTGGGGTGCAGAAGGACTTATACAGAAAGCAGAGGTTGGAAACTTGGGTCCAGAATGAACCTTATAGAGAGCAGAGGTTGGAGACTGCAGTATAGAATAACTGTTACAGAGAGCATAGGTTGAAGACTAGGGTACAGAAAAACTCTTGCAGAGAGCAGAGTTTGGAGACTGAGGTGCAGAAGGACTGTTACAGAGAGCAGAATTTGGAGACTGTGGTGCCGAAGAACTGATACAGAAAGAAGAGGTTGGCAACTGGGCTGCAGAAGGACCGTTGCAGAGAGCAGAGGTTAGAGACTTGGATAAAGAAGGAATGTTACAGAGAGCAGAGTTTGAATACTGGGGTGCAGAAGGATCTTACATAGAGCAATATTTAGAGACTGCAGTACAGAAAGACTGTTATAGAGAGCAGAGTTTGGAGACTTGGGTGAAGAAGGATTGTGACAGAGATCAGAGTTTGGAGACTGGGGTGCAGAAGGATCTTTCAGAGAGCAGAGTTTGGAGACTGGAATGTAGACGAACTGTTGCACAGAGCAGAGGTTGGAGACTGGGGTGCAGATATTGTAGACCGAAGTGCAGCAAGATTGTTAAAAAGATCAGAGGTTGGAGACTGGGGTACAGAAGGATCATTGTAGACAGCAGAGTTTCCAGACTGAGGCGCAGAAGGACTGTTGCA